>NC_080672.1:64505178-64806883 GCF_030247195.1 Topomyia yanbarensis
GACAGTAAGAGCAACGCCACTTGCGAGTAAAGGTGGTACTTCCCATAGTGTGTGTATACACATATACACTTTTACATTAAGCTTCCTACCTTCAGATAATAGAGGTGCTGTACCCTCTGTCGCTTCTCGTTTGTATGGGGGAAGGTAAGAGATATCAGTTTTCTTAATATGTAGTCTTCGATATTATGCTAAGAGTTAAGGAGCAAACGTAAAAGCGGCCTAGTTATTGACGGAAGAGAAAGTAAACACAGGGAGGCTCTCATTGGCGATATGCCCTTTTCACATGTTTATCCAGAAATATTTTCGTATATTAGGGACCTTTCATAAATTACGTAACGCCGTTTGTCGGAACCCCTTTTTTGAGCTGGGCGGAAATGTATCTCGAACAAATCTTTTTTTTTATCGCTTGCAAATTTTCACAATTAATAAATTTCGCCAATTACGGGAGAAAACAGTAGCGTATGACAATTTGGAGACCCATTTTAGACCTACAGAGCGCGAGGTGGAACAGTTGATCTTGGTGAAAATGGAACTTGTACTTACAGAAGCTTCACACATCCAGCTACATCATACAAGACAAATAGTACTAATATCGTTCTACAGCTTAGCCTTCGTAGCGAAGAACAACATGTCGAATATGAAAACGTCAAAACCAAGATACCCATGTATACGAACCTTGATCTAACAGAAATTCGCCTACATTATTTGGTTAGATTAAAAGATTTATGTCGAAATATGGAGAAGTGGAATCCAGCTACAACGACACTTGGAGAAACTATTTTCCTGATATTCCAGCCTCAGAGGGGCACTAAAATCATGACCGACTATTTAATTTTCGTGGGGATAAATCATGAAGTAAGTCAAGATAATGTGCCATTTCCAAGTGAACAATGAAAAGAAGACAATGTAAACACCAAAGGGTTCCAAAACTAATGCAGTTTTCGCTCGAAGAGAAGCTGAGTCAGGTTTATTCTAACTGCTGTTTTAACTGACTGATTCCCACATGAGGATCATCAGTGTGATATTCTTCCAAAAGAGCATAATGATTTGTCGTGGTGAGTGGCGTAGCTCTTTCTAGTTTTTCTGCCAGAGTGCTTAGCTCGTCTTTAAAGGAAACGCTTCACATTCCCAGTAACCCCTCAATGCAAGAGTCATCCTCACGATTCTCGGTACAAAAGCCAAACAGGCAGGTGATTTTTTGGTTGCTTTAAAAAGAATATCATAATTCTAAGCTTATCTGAACGGCCTTTCAGGATATCTGTCACTGTTGCGTTCGTTCTTTCAAAATCTTTACAATAATTAGCAGATTATTTTTGATGCGAAAGAAGCTCGAATATGGTCCAATCGAGTTCAATCAATGTTTTTAAATAAATATAATAAATTGAAAGACAAGTGTGGGGGTCTGCAAGGGATGACATTCCCAACGGTTTTTAACCGAAACTGTTTTGTCAAGTCAGCAAAACTTTTAATGTGAATACCTATAAAAGAGGAAACATCCGACTGCATTGTAACATTACTTACTCGAACTGAAACACCTGCTCCTCGGGTTTGTGTCAATGGAATGTTATACAATGTATATTATATTTACAATATGTGAAATTCTTTAAACCTTTACATTTGAAGTCTTTTTTCGGGGGATTGATGCACACCGCGACATATTCGCTGACAATACTGCTAGCAGTGGCAAATATCCTTGTGGTTACCACCTTAGGATAGCGGAGCCATCTCCATGTATACACGAAATCATTGTTTTAAAGTCGAACTAAAAAGAATGACAAAGTTGACACCGAAAGGGCGCCAAACGGAGACTTCACCAAGGGCGCCAGAAGGTCACGCTACGGCTCTGAAAAGAGGGATTAAACATGACCCATGTAGCTTATTCGAGAAGTTGTCGAATCGTCATGAGAGAAGCTGATGTGCCTTTGTGACATCAAATTGTACAAATAGTTGCTCAAAATTGGTAAAAGGCCGTGAATTACAGATGCGATCTGCTCCCTACGAGCGTATAGCAGTTGAATTTCTAATTAAAGCAACGAAAGACAATCGGTCGTCTCTTTGCCTATGCCAAAGCCGAAATAAGTATCTAATAGTAAGTAGTTCTGTTCGGATATCACTTTCAAGATCCTTACACAATTAAAACTCTATACATAGCATATGTTCGTTCTATTTTAGAATATTATAGTATTGTTTGGTCATTATACATAAAAAAACACGAAGTGATAATTGATTCATGCACTACGCAAGCTAAGATGGACAGCATTCCCTCTTCCATCTTATGAAGCACGTTGTATGTTGATAGATATTCAAACACTGAAAGAACGTCGGGACTATGCTATGATCTCGTTCCTAAACGATATCGTCATGCAGCGTACTGACTCATCTTACATATTGTCAAAATTAAATCAATATGCTCCTACTCGTCAATTACACAATAGAAATTTATTCGCGATAGGTCATCGTCGTACAGATTACGCGAAATTCGAACCGCTTAACCAGATGATTGTAAAAGTATTGACTTTACGATGCCCCGAACAAGTTTGAAACAGTTTTTCGAATCTCTGCGAAATCATAGTGTATAAGAACAGTATACAGTATAGTATATAAGTAATAAATGTTTGTGTAATGAAGTCTACGATCGATTGACGAATAAATAAAAAAGTTCGCCTTAAGATTATTTTCTTCATTAATTCCCGGATACAGGAAAGTATTTCAGCTGGCCGATACGAATTGTAGTCGGAGGCTGATTTTTCCGGTTTATGGATAGTAATCAACCACGTGCCAGTTCCGGAACCAAACGACACATTACGGTAAGCCATGCGCTAAAACAACTAAAGAAAATTCATCTACTACAACCAACACCTTCATACAGCCTTCGGCATCTGCTGATGCACCAAACAATAATAATATTATTACGGTTAAATAATATTACACGGTATCCCCAAGCCAATAGTTAACATATCTAGGAAAAAATGGACAAAAACGAAGACGACTGTACCAGAATCACTCGAAACCACAAAAAAGCATCAAACATGTAACAGCGAAAATTAAAGACCTAGCGACGACGACGACTTGTACACAAACACAAGCGAGGTAGAATTATCAGCAAGCGGCAGAGGGTAAACTTGGCCATTGCGCAGTGGTCATAGGCCAATAATACAAAAAAAAAATTAATAGACATTTTTAGTGATAAATTCACAATTTCAAATTTTGTCCTGAACTTGATATTATAATCACGAAAAATGTTCCAAAATTGCAGATTGATCTGTGAGTTAATTTACGAGATACCATGTTCACCGGAAAAGATATCAAAATATTGGCGTTCAAACAGAAAAACAGTGAAAAACCATAATTTTTTTACAAGCACATCGAAACATGTTATATTTATTCAATGCTCTAAAAAACTGCTAGTGCAAAAAACATAACAAATAAACCACACTGTTAGGTGAATATAATCGATTTTTTACGCAAAATTCTGGTTTAGCGACCCAACGTTTACCAAAGAAATGTAATTTTGTGTTGATATTTGCAAAGCATATATTTATGACCGCTGTTTTCCATTATTTATTTGTTTTGTTCTGTTCATTTTGAATTGTAAATTAAGTTGTATTTTTGAAATATATATTATTTTCAAGCGACTTCTGTCAGGGGTTCCGGTTAGAGTTTTGATTAAGCTACTTAAATTTCTTGTTTTTGCATATATTTTCAAAATTCGGTTGGGATATTATCGCACGAAAAACTTTTTTCTTTGATCTCTCTACAGCACAGCCGCCATCTTTTTATACAATCTTTTGAACAAAATATTGTTTGTGCTTCACAATTAATACTATAAATCCCATTTTACAGCATCACGATTTATTTTTTTATTGCGCTAAGACGAATTTTAGAAATAAGCCTAATTTGTTGAGTTCCACAGTGGTGAAACCCTTTCAACAAATAACAGAGTTTCCTTTGCTGTAGGTCAGAATAATTGTTTTTGTCTATAAAATTCATTTCGATCATTTGTATACTAAGTTCTATATACCGTTCGAATGATATATCAAATACCGAACTTTCCGCCGCACAAAGTCGCACTCACATAAGTTATAAGTGTGTATTTTTTTCGAGAGTTTTTCTGCTGGAGCTGTAGAGCTAGGTTTTCGGAATGACGTATCTCGGAGGATCCCCATCAGAATCACACACTACAATTGCAGACAGGCAATGTCGCCCACTAAAACACTGCTTAAGGTCAATTGCAGCGAGCTGTGATTCTGAATGTGATATTCATTGTACGGTTCAGGTATGTTCGAGTGTAGAGACTTCGCGATCGCATGTATCATCGCGAAAGGCCCGAGCGTTTGTTCGCTAACGTGTTCAATCGCGTGTGCGTTTGTGTGTCGTGTGTGCTAACGTGTATGTAACTTCGCGTGCATAAATTTTATTTTATAACCGTGTGTCCCTTCGCATATTCGCGTATGTTCTTGGACAATAGCGCGCGGACCGTGAATCTGATACTTAATTTTTGATGTACGTTTCAGATGCTAGAAGTAAATTGAGGTCTTCCATATCACTACAGTTCCCATTCATGTGGCCAGGGAACGTGTTGTCTAGTGGATATGAACTTTATTTATTGATTGGTCCAACTGATTGTATGGACTTAAGCTGCTAGGACGGAGGGCAAATATTTCTGGACGTGACTGATACATTATCGCACGCACACAGGTTTGAGACAGCGTTTGTAACTTCGTACTGAAACGTTCACCTTATTACTGGTGTGTGGGCGTTTGCGGGATCGCGGGCGTAGGTGTGCGTGGGTGATCGCGAAGGGCTTAAGCGTTCGTATGTTAACGTGGTTGTCGCATGGGCTCGCGTGTTTGTAACTTCGCGTGCATAAATTCGATTTTATTACCGTGTGGCCATTCCCATATTCGCGAGTGTTCTTGGATGGTCATGCGGAACGTCATTCTGATATTTAGTTTTTGATGTGCGATTCAAATTCTGACAGGGAGTAAGTTCCCCATATCACTAGAGTTCCCAGTCATGTCACCATGGAATGTGTTGTTTAGTGGATATGAGAGCTTTCTTATTTTTATTTGGTCCAATTGAAGGCATGGACCTAGACATCTGGCATCGAGGATAGAGATTTCCGGAAGTGACCGATTCATGACAGCGTGAGCGCGGGAGATTGTAGGTTCACGCTTGAGACCGCGTTTGAATGTTTATAAGTGCTGAAACGTTCATATTACCACCGGTATGTTATCATGTCTGCGAGAACGCGGGTATAGATTGCGTGGATGATCGCGAAGGGTTCAAGTATTTGTATGTTAACGTGTTTGTTGCGTTTATGTTCCATCGCGTGCATAAACTCGATTTTTATGTCACCATGGAACTTCTTGTTTAGTGGATATAAGCGTTATTTTTCTGATTCGTCTACCTGAAGTTTTTGGACCTATGCTACTAGAAGAAAAGAACACATGTAACATGCAATCACATGTAACATGCAATACTTGAAATCGTCTAAATGCCATAAAATGCTACTTATTTATGCAATATTTATTACCAAAGGAAAATTGGATTAAACCAATTTGCGCATTAAGGGGGTCTTCTTACATAATTGTGGCAAAAGGTACCTAATGTTTAATAATTTTTTTGGAGAAGTAAAATGACTTAGACATGTGCGCTATTCTGCAAAATCTTTATAAAGGTTCATCCATAAAATAAAAATTTTCGAGTGTAAGATATCAAAAATGGCGACTTTCTCGGAACAAAATTTTTCGAATCTGCGGGCATTCTCATTTTTGAACCATTCATCCAATCAACTTCGGGTTTTGCCCGCCTAAAAGAAGACAATATTCTCGGGCGCTGTAACCTACAAAATCGCAATATTTTGATCATTAAAGATTTTTTACATCCGGCCAAAGTGGAAAAATCATGCGAAAAAACGATAGTTAATTTTCAATTAGCCGCCATATTTTTTCTATATCTATATTTTTCATGATTTTTAGATTGGGAATGTGATCTTCAAGATCGTCGCTTGTAGACGACGAATTGCGACCTGTATCGTTCCCGCAGATAAGGTCGGTTTTAAAATACCTTTTGTTGGAGCCGCCATTTTTGACATCTTACACTCGAAAAATTTTATTTCATAGATGAAACCTTAATGAACATTTTGCAGAATAGCGCACATGTCTAAGTCATTTTACTTCGTCAAAAAAAATTATCAAACATTAGATACTTTTGGAACATTTATGTAAGAGGACCCCCTTAGGAGCACAAAACCTAACTTAAACTTAGCTAACGAGACGAATTCGAAAAACAAAAAAAAACAACTTTTTATTAGGTTGGTTGCCCTTAAAGCACAAATTGGTTTAATCCAATTTTCCTTTTTGGGAATTAATATTGCATGATGCCAGGCGTTTAGCTCCCTAGCCATAAGACAAGAGTTCGTTTTCACTTTCTCGTCAGCAAACCAGAGTTTCTGAGTTTACTTCCCGGGACATCACTCGGGACAAGCCAGTTGCTTTTGACGTTCACATATGGCATGTGAACTTTTTGGATTTTTTTGTGTCTAACTAGTTGTAATTTGGGTACTAGTTTAGATACATCGTCTAACTAAACACCCAGATGGTGCTAGTTACTGACAAGATGCATTCGCTACCTATTTGCCATTAACGACAATTGCATTCCGTTAGAAGTGTTTCATGATATGTTGGCCGGGAATGGAAAATTCACGAGCGCCGGTAAATTAATCGTAACTTAATTTATCCAATCCGATCTTCCCGACTGAATCGAATCGAATGCACGAATTGAACACTGGTGAAAAGTGATGAACGAATCCCGAGAAAGATTACCCACTATTCTATCGTATACACCAGTTCTGCATCCATTTCCTGACCCATCTATCACCAATACTCAGACGGACACATACACAGATAGATATACGACTAGCACATAACAATTGTACACTAGTACTAAAAACTACAATTATCACAACACAACTAATAGGGTTCAACTGTTATAATTTTTTAATGGACCTCCGCACGTTGACGAAGACGGCCGATAAATCAACACACAATGTCTCCCACCGCAAGCCGTGCTCACAAACACTTGCAATTAAGCTATTGAACAATACCTGCAAACGCAGCTCACAGCAAAAGTCAATCCACGTCAACCCGCCACCTCAGCGCGCACAGACTAATGGTTGAGCGTTAGTTAGGGCTGGTGCAGAGTATGAAAAAAATACAAAACATAAAAAAATGCCGATAAGCTCTCTCGGTCTCATCGATGCACCACTATCGAGGCGTAAAGCAATAACCATCCTAAAGCAATTGTCTGTCAGAGGTTCTTTAGCACTGATGCATGCAATATGCTTGGTGATGTTTTCAATACCGTCAAACCCCTCAACCTTGTGGAGGGGTTTTGACATTTCTTGATGAAATTGTGCCAAAATTGTGTTGTTTGGTTACAACAATACAGCTTTTGAAATGGGTAAATCACAAACAAATATTTTATAAAACTGTTGGTTTGCAATTGTTTGTTTTAACACAAATTGTCAAGTATTGAATGTAAGTTGTAGTTAAAATGGCGGAAAAGTATTTTTTTTAAATGAAATAAAATAGCTAGTCATAAATAGTCATAAATTTTTGACGTCCTGGATTCAGTGAACTTCTTGATACAGTAAAGAAAGTCAAGGCATTGGACTGAATAGCAAGGTAAGCATAATTTTAAGAGAGTCATTTATTCAGTTTCCAGATTGTTGATGAATCAAAATAACACTGATTGTACGTACAAGTAAAAAACGGGAAATTCCCGGCTAACCCGGCTTGTCGCCGTCGATATCGTGGAATGCCAACAAAACAGTGCGCAGAAAAAATTGTTCAAATAATTAGCGAGATTTCTTTTAACACCATAACCCGGCACACGGTCGAATAAATGTTGTTCTGTTCATAATAGCTCTGGGGATTATTTTTCACTGCAGCAACCATTATCACCTACACCACGTTGTGTAGGGTGACTCAAAATTTAGATTCACACTCGGAAACTTAAAATGTTGCAAATTTTGGATAAAGTAAGGTACCTATCGTTTGAGTGGTTGTATTCTGAATACTAATTCTTTAATTAACTATTCAATCCAGCCAGTAGCAGAAAACGGTTCGTCCGGAATTGGAATCGGATTTTTTGTCTACCCCTTCATAGGCCACACTAACAGATTGTAACGTTTGGAGCAGGTATCTGATATCGGCATGATCACAGCAGACAGGATCTCAGTGTTTTTCCGCAGGTGTTGATTGGTTTGCTTTGACTTGTAAAGCGACTAGCCTGGATTTTTCGTTTATCTTAATGAACATACTTTATGACACCTTGGCTTGTGCCCGTAACAGCGCCTTCGCTTACCGTTGGCGCGTGGCAAATTGGGTCCACCAACGATATGAATTTATTAGCGACATTTCAGCAGCAATTGGAAAAAACTCTAGCAGCTGATTTACCAACAAAAGATAATTACATCTACAATATTTCATCAACGTCTGCCTCATGCAGCAATCTGCATCGGATAACACTTAAATCATCGCTTCCGTTCCAATGCAAACGGACACGCCTTTCCCCATGCAATATAAACGACCGCTCGTCAATTTCCCACTCAGGTCCGAACTGGCTCACGATTTGTTGTTTGTCATTCTTGCCCAAAACCGCGTTTTATTCGCGCTATCCGCTCGAAAGCACTATTTTGTCACTCTTCGGCGCTCAACAGCCGGATTTCGCGCGCGCATGCCTACTTAAAAGAAACACAACCGACGCCGGATCAGCAAAAAAAGAATCCATCCGTCCAATGGAAACGGTGCTTTTATATTTGTTTTCGCGGCTTAATATTTGTCTGTTTGCATTATTAATCGATTTGAGACGACGATAATCCACTTAAATGTGAATTTATTTTCCTTTCGTTACCCGTTGCTTCTGACACTGCACTGTTTCTTCCTCCCGGGAGTCCCCCGCGAGCACGCCGCTTGAATTTTAGCGTTGAGCTCGTCACGATGCCAACCTTGGAAATTTGCGGTTATTCTTTCGAATTTTTGAACTGTTTGAACTGTGGAACTGAATGAAGAGTACCAATATTTGCTTAGTACACAGCATTTTTGACGGATTTGGGCAAAAGTATACAAAAACTGGCTAATCTCGACACTGCGCCAGTCTTGATTGTTTAAAGTTTTTTATGTGTCGAACATACAAAATGGGTCACGTTATTATAGCGGATTCTCGACATTTTTTTAGCATTATATAGGAAGATTGATCTTGCTATGACATTATCTGAATTAGAACTCCAGGACATCATACGTGACACAGACCACCCAAGTAACAATCGAAAGTTTAAAGCCCGCTAAAAGTGTAATATATGTGTTATAAGCGGCTCTAAAACAACCATGTATCACTATGTTCTATCGCTCTTTTGATGCAAAAATTTAGGAAAAAACTATTTTTTCTCCTTTCCAAAAAAAAAATCTTTGCGCGTGAAGATCACAACACCTATAACTAATTTAGTTATGGAATTTGTGTTTCGACTTCCTCTCATCAGTATCCGACACTAACTTAGTGTCAGGACCAAGCTAGCGCCGGGCTAGCTGCAAAAAAAACTAAAGCACTATTTGTGTTTCTGAAGAAATCCCTAGTCCTGCGTGATGTCCCGTAATAAAAGGAGTTCTGATTAAGCTGATGAGAATTATTGAAAACGAAGCTTGGTTCGGCTTAGCAAACCACTACAATATGCACTATGCTATATTTCTCATTAGTGGTGAAAAATTTTGGTAAAAATAGCTTTTACCTCAATTTTTCTCCACTAAGGAGAAATATAGCAAAGTGCATATTGCATTAGCTTGCTAAGCCAAACCAAGTCTCGATTTCATTAATTCTCATCGGCTTAATCAGAACTCCTTTTCTTGCTGGACATCACACAGGAGTAGGGGTTTGCTCTGAAACACAAATAGTGTTTTAGTTTATTGGAGCTAGCGTCAATCTGATGCTAGCTTAGTCCTGTCACTAAGTTAATGTCGGATTCTGCTGAGACGAAGTTCAAACGCAAACTTAATAACAAATTAAACCACGTATCGATTTTTGTTGTCTATTTTTAGCAAATTGAAGACTAAGAAAAACGAATGATATGAAAGTTGAAAGACGGATAGGTATTCGTATCGCTTATACTCTTAGAACGCAAAACTAGAGCTAGGCAGGCTCATATGAGCATGATCGAAAACAAATGGCAAGAATCTTTTGCCTTCCGCTGGTAGGAGTCAGACGTTCCCTCCGAGTCTGCTAGCATGGTCGGTGAGAGACTAATCGTCATACTAGAATACTAACGGGTGTTCAATAAAAAATGAGATTTTTTTTCTGTCATGTGGTTAAAAAAATTTTTTTCAAGGAATTCAGTATTTTTTATTAAAAACATAATGTTAATCTTAAAAAAAAACGTCAATGAATATTGGGGAAGGGGCCCTGGTCAGCTGTACGACGCGACATAGTCGAGATGCTCTCATAAGAGCGCTGAACAGCACTGACGTCCAGCTGCTTCATATCCTTGGCCCACCAATTACTGAGGGAACCAAAAAAATCTTCAATGGAACGGCACTGGGGCAAGTTGGTCTGGTTCCTTTCTTTTGGCACGTATGGTATCTTTCTGCTCAAGATACTCCAGTGTCTTCTTGGCGTAATGGGAAGACGCCTTGTCCGGTTAGAAGACGTACTTCCCATCCGCATGATGCTTCTTTAAGAACGGCAGAAGAATTTTCTCACGGCACTCCTCCTGGTACACTTGTTGATTGATGGCCAGACCGCTCGGATTGAACCACGGCTTTGAAATCCCTCTGTCCAATATGACGACGTACAGCATTACTTTTTTTTCCAAATTTATGCTTAAACTTACATTGTAGCCGACTTGGGGTGTAGCCGACTTGTCGCTGGAATAGTATCTTTCATTTCCTGGAATGTGGGTCTTCGAGCTCGGAAAGTGACTTTCGTCGTCCAGCACGAACGACGTCCCGCGGTAGTTCTTCGTCATCCAACAGCACTGCGATTTCACGATCGCTTTCTGCTTGTCTGTGTACTCGGGGGACCGAGTCTTCCTCCGACAGATGATGTCCTCCATCTTGAGAGTTCGTTGAATAAAGGTATGGGAGCAGTTATATTTTCGGCCGGTGTCATGAAAACTTGTTCCGTCTTTGTTGTCAAACAGCTTGTTCAACGCTTCCTTCTTCTTCATTATTATTTTCAACGGATGGCCGCTACCGCCCTTCCGCTCCACGCTCAGGGATGCCAGGATCCGGTAAAGTGGAGTCACGGGCACGTTTTCGTCTCGAAAGTCGTCTACCATAAACTTTTTTCCTCGATGACAATGCGTTTCGTAAAACCGTACAACTCGCTCGCGGAGTGCTTGCTGTTTCGACGCCATATTCGATTGAACTGACAGCACCCGAGCGAAAAGAAACAAGCCACCCATTTCTAGGGAGTTCAGAGAGCAATTTTCTTGGAGAGAAAACAATTATGCTCTTTACTTTAATTACAGAAAGGTATTGAGTTCATTCTTATTTTTTATTGAACACCCGTTACCTTCTTCTAAAAAATAAACTCCAATCATGAAGCTACTTGTCAAATAGCAGATATAAAGAGTACAAAGTCTGAATTATGACACTAATGATGCACATAATTACTAGGCGAAATACGAGTATCTGTTGCAGATACAAGTGAATAGTGGAACTAAACAGTGACTTTACGGGATATAAGTTACAACATTCCGCTAAACAGGCCGTAAAAAGTGGCGATCGCCATGTTTTGCAACCGACGCTAGCGTTTCTCTTAGTCTTAAATTTTCCGAAAATATCCGAAGAAAATCTATACAGTTGAAATTAAAACATAGTAACATCACATTACATAGGGTTCGATTAAAACCCAAATTACTTGACATGCCATGTGGATGCCCCTTATTGGACTAAACTAGAGATGGGTCATTCGTTCGCGAACGGTTCAAATGAACTGGTTCTTCGAAGATAATGAGTGAACGGAAGTTCTTTTTAAAAGAACGGTAGTTCTCAATTCTTTTCTAAACGAATTAACTGAATATCACTTGAAGCCGTTAGTCAAATTCCTCGGGCCGATTTTTAGGCGAACGAATGAAAATCAACTGACTTGCCAACCCACAAATCGTTCTCGGTGCTCTCCCAGTATGGAACCGGGCGATGAACGACACACAATCAAAATTAAAAATTGAATTATTTAATATTCCCATTGATCTCTATTTCTGTCATCATATCATAAACAACTCGCCGCCCATCGTGAACGTTCGCATAGATAGATATAACATTTTAGGCGGCATACGTCCTGTGGGAGCTCTAGCTCAGAAATTGTACTCTCCCAAAATCGATTGTTTTGAGTACCATTCTCTAGATACAAGCAAAACATCTGTTGAACGGAAGAACGGTCCATGTGAACTAGTTCTTTTTACAGAACTGTTCAGTCGAGAATGGTTCTTCGAAGTGAACTGTTTTGCCCATCTCTAGTGCACATGACGATCCGGTTCAAAAAGGGATACGGAGGAACTCAGACAGGGATGATTCGTTTACCGCTGCAGACAAGGCACAGGTAACGTTACGGTTGTATGGTCGAGATGCCCATTGAGAGTCGCCCCACGAGTAAATAAATAAGCGGAGAAATGGCGAAAATGAAGGGCTCGACGAGGTCAGCCGGAATGTCCCGGGTGAACTGAAGATAATCGTCTAGGGTCTTTTCCCGAAGTACGATCCAACTGTCTGGCCACCGACACCGTACGGCGACGAAGAAGGAGCAAGCACAGATGATCGGCAAGCGAATGGCAACTTCCCCGAAATGTAGAAGTTCCAGAAGCTGGTGTTGCTGCCGAAGCCAGAGAAGCCACTGGGCAATCCGGCCTCGTATAGGTCCATATGCGTGCTGGATACACTCGGAAAACTCCTGGAAAGGATCATCCTTAACAGGTTGACGAAATTCAAGGAAGGTGAACGCGGACTGTCGAAGATGCAGTTCGGATTCCGCAAAGGAGCATCGAAAGTGGATGCAATTCAGACAGTGCTCGAGAATGCTGAAAAGGCATCTAAACAGAAGCGAAGAGGAGATCGATACTGCGCTGTGGTCACGATAGATGTGAAGAATGCATTTAACAGCGCCAGCTGGGAAGCCATCGCTGCAGCGCTGCACATAAATAGGGTTTCCGACTATCTATGCCAGATCCTAAAGAGCTACTTCCATGAGACGCGCGAAGGGCAGAAGTCAACGCGAGTCACAGCGGGCGTTCCTCAGGGCTCTATTCTCGGTTCAACTTTATGGAACAAGATGTACGACGGGGTCTCAGCACTGTGCACTGTGAAAATCGTAGATGTCGCGGACAATCGTATCAATAACGGTGATGGATGAGACCCTTGTAGAAATCAAGTAATAATAATAATAAATCAAGACCCTTGTAGAAGTGGAAGTGTTGGTGACGGAGACAATAAACGCGATCGAGAGCTGGATGAACGGGATAAAGCTGCAAATAGCTCACCACAAGACGGAGGTGTTGTTGACCAGCAACTGCAAAGCGGTTCAGCGGTTGCAGATCGACGTCGGAGGGCACGTGATTGCATCGAAACGTGCACTGAAGCAATCGACGATCGGTTGAGCTTCAACAACCACGTCGACTACGCCTGCGCAAGATCGGCGAATGAAAAAGCGTGACTCATGCCAAACGTCGGCGGCCCGAGAAGCAGCACGGGACGTTTGCTATCTACTGTTTCATCATCGATACTCCGATATGGGGTTCCTGCCTGGGATGCTGCGCTGAATACCAAGCGGAACCGTGAAAAGCTGAACAGAACATTCCGGCTAACTGCCGTGCGAGTCGCGAGTGCGTACGTTATCGCCGGGATGATTCTCATCTGCATCACTCTGGCTGAGGGCATGGAATGCTACCAACGGAGAAATGCACGAAAGGCAAGGAGACTGGTCCGAGCGAACTAGTTGGCTAAATGGCAGCAGGAGTTGGATAATGCGGAGAAGGGAAGGTGCCCTAGTAACAATTGAGATTTTGTGATAGTTTTATAGCCACTCATAAAACTTAGATTGCACTTGTAGCGTGCTATAAAACTTAAATTGTTACTTGGGTGGACACATCGACTCATCCCAAATTTGTCGGCTTAGATTCATAGGAAGCATAGAGAAGTGAACTTCCATTTGACACAGTTTTGTCCGGGCACGGATGCTTCCGGAAGTACTTGCATCGGTTTGGACATGCTTCATCACCTCTTTGCCCGGTGTCTTTTGCGAACGTGCAAGAGACACCGGAACACGTGATCTTCAGATGTCCTACGTTCGAAGAAGTTCGTAGGGGTATGCCTGAATGACAGCTGACAATATCATCGAAGAGATGTGCCACGACGAGCATACCTGGGATGCTGTCAAGAGAGCGGTTACGAGTATACCCTCCGAGCTGCAGAGGAAGTGGCGAAGGGACCAACAAAGTCGCTGTGAAGCCACATATCGGGTTTCGAGAAAAATTCCGCCGCCGGGGAACTCTTCAAGGAGGTAAAGGAGGTCCACCGCCGGGGACCAGTTGAGTAGTACGTGACTTAGCGCCGGGTTTAGGTCATCGGGGCTACCGGTGAACCGGACGTCAGGCTTCACCGGAATCGCCGGACCGACCTCGACACCTTACCGGGTAGCTCGTGAGTAGGCTAGATCCGCCGCCGGGGATTAGACCGCGTCGTACAGCTAGCAGTGGGTCGTTGGGGCGCCAGTTAACTGGAAGCTACGTTCCACCCGGAATCGCTTGATGAACCTCAGCACTTACTGGCAGGCCCGTTGAGTAGGCTAGGTCCACCGCCGGGGACTTGATCGAATACATCGGGACGAAGCGGGAAACTAAATGGCTCACGGAAACAAACATCGGTATCGGAAGAAATCTACCGCTCGGTTTCGGGAGAACCTCTCTCGCCGGGGAATTCTCCTTCGGACTAGGCTAGATCCATTGTCGGGGATTAGACTGAGTAGTACGCGAACGTAAGTGCGGGAACTGAATAGCTGACCGGGGAAGTAGTGTAAAATTGAACGAGAGGAGAATCAAAGGGCTTAAAGGAGTTGCGGTGCTAAATGGCACCGTACAGGAATCCAAAGGACTTGGGATGTTGTTATGCTGAAATCAAAGAGAGAATCGGTATCGGGAGAGCTTTCTCCGTCGGAGTAGGCTAGGTCCATCGTCGAGGACTAAACCGAGTAGTTCGCGAGCAAGTCGGGAGCTCAACGAGTAAGTGATGCTGAATAGTACGAGAAGGGAGTTGCGGTGTTGAATGGCACAAGCGAGCCGAGTCGTGGTGCTGAATGGCACGAGGGTGCCGAAGGGCTCGGTAAATTAGACAATTTGAAGCTGCCGCCCAGATTGTCATCGTAGGGGAAGAGTACTAAATCTCGACTCACAGCTAGCTCTCCGACTGCCATGGTCTGTGTGGTTAATGGTGAACTAGTGGTGTGTCGAGGAATGGTACTGTGACCATACTGAAGAAACTACTAAGTAGCTGCTATGCACATAAAAACCCACTCACCGAAGTAATGTCGTAATGTGCCGGGAAGGAATCGGGTTCTGGGCAAAAGCAAATTCTTGCATTCTCAGTTCTTTTTTTTATTTTTTTTTTTGTTCTGCTCCCTAAAAAAAAGTACCAACTACGCAATACGCTCCCTGCCTCTTTTCGGTTTCGATTAATTATCGAATAATATTGCCTCCATTAGAATAAAGTGTCCCTTTGTATTCCATGGGAAAATACGAACATCAACATGAAACACGGGGCACGATAGGTCAGCGATTTGGGGGCACTGCTATAAACTACATTTGATTTATTTTTCGTGCGAAAAAACGCCAAAGCGAAGTGAAGAGAACATAAAGAACGCAATTGCATCTGTTCAAAATGGCGCCAGTATTCGATCAGCCTCTAAACAATTCAAGGAACCGTTCGAAATATCACGTGCTCGTGTGAAAGTAAAGCGCTCGGCATCAATGAAAGTGCGTCAGATATTTTGTGTGAGTTAACAATATAATAATTTAAGGTGTTGTTGAAGCAGATAATCGAAAAAAAAATTGATCCAAAAGGAGAAAGAAAAGGAAAATGCTTCGAAACGCAAACGTGATCATCGCACAGCCAAGCGACCACGTGAGCCGGAATGCACAACTTCAATTCTACATTCTGGCGACGACCAGGACACCGAAGAAGTCGCAAGTATACAGCCAGACGCAGCTGCTGAAAAATCATGTTTTTCAACATTTCCTTCCGCGGTTTCAAGATTTTTCACATCATTTGCCACTTCATCATTTTCTTACCGGAATTAATGTTTAAATAAACTGCAGTATTCATACAACTCAAATGCTTTTAAGTTGAACCGCTGATTTTCTAGGTATGTACATTGTTTTAATTAACCTCGAGTACGGTGACCTATCGTACCCCCATGTTTTAAAAACCTTTCTAACCAGTTTGTCAAAATCAGTGCAAAATTACCACTGCAGGAGCTCGTCAAAAAACTGACCTACTTGACTCCAGTCTACTCTGCTTTTCTAGCTATGGAATATTTCTTATAATGCACTGTTTTTTGTTTATTAAGCCAAATTATGTTTATATACATACTTTTCAGTGCGAGTTTCGGGACAAATGTTTATGGATGCAATTCAAAATCATACGTTGCTCCTGTAGATTCAAATATTTGCATATGAACAATAGTTGTTCCACCCTTTCCAAACTCCAAGTTGAATTTGCAAACTCGGCAATAAATTATGTATTTAGAACTTTATCAAATTCCACCCATCAATGTACAATTAATTATTAATTCAAGTCACGAAACTAGCTCGACATACACACCGTTTCACGCTTCGTTTCGTATCCAAAGCACGACACTTACCTGAAAAAAAAGAAAACACAAAAAACAAGATAATTAGTACTACAATCCACAACAATATTTACATAACTAAAAGGCTATTACTAGTAAAGCTTCACCCCATTAGCAACGGATGGAAGGACAGGCGGCCGGCCACTCGAGCTCCGTTTAAGGGGGGCGCGCAACCGTCGTTGGCACCATCATCAGAGGCGCTACGTACGCCGGGCGCAGTTTTGCTGGGTACAGGGACGCGGGATTATGTCTCTTTTTCCGCGTTATTATGTTCCTAAGCTCTTTCGAACGTAGGTTGGTTGGCTGCCGTCGCTGCCGCGACCGGTCGCGCAACTGATATCATTTTGAGTGACACGGCTGTCGGTTGTCGGAGCAAAGCGTACATACCTACGGAATGGATGGATGGATGGATGCATAGATGGATAGATTGACGGACAGGCACATTCTCGAAATGACAAAACAAGGAGTGCTTTCCATCAAACAAACGAAAGATAATCCCGATTGGGAAGGTGAGGTAGAGGTTTAAAATTGCGTGAAAAAAGTGCGACCGTCATCGGTTGCGGACTGCTGCTGCCGGTGCTCATCAGAATAGATTGCTATCTAGATCATTAGAGGTCGGAATAGGGATTACATTTGTTCCCTAAAGAAACAAGACCATTTCGGTTTATTGTTGTATGCTTTATCCGTTAACGAAATCAAAACAGGAGTATGTCCAAAGCTATTAGTTATACCGTCACTTGAAGATTTTTTTTCTGGTTCTTTCTAGAGCCCGCATCTAACTGGTTGTTCAAGTACTTTGAATTTGAACGGAAAAATATGGTTCTGTTTTGTGAAAATCGTGTTTTCATTTTTGGAGCTAGAGTAAATCCGGCGCTAGCTTAGTTTTGTCACTAAGTTCGTGTCGGATTCCGATGAGACGAAGTCAAAGCGTAAATTTCATAATTTTCTCCTTGGTGGAGAAAAAACTAGTTTTTACCTAAATTTTTCTGACATAAGGAGAAATACAGCATGGTGCAAAACCTCCAGCCCAAACAGGAATACTTCCCGGACTTCGCAACGATCATCAGAGTTCATGAATGCATCAACCTTGTAAACCCAACTCCAGTTGCGTGTGGTCTTCTCATGTTCCAAAAATGTCTCCCTTTGATTTGGTCCGAGGGGAGGTGCCGGTTAATCGCGTGACCGCCGATGTAGTATCAAAGCAATATAGAGATAGCGAAGAAATCGGCAAAGGGAAGAAAGACAGCAAATTCGCCGTTGTGAAGATAACATTATTTATCTGCTTATCATGTACAAAACCAGATAATTACGATCGGTCAAGGAGAGCAGCACATTTCAAGGAATTGCACCACAACATTATTTTATACAAAGGCTTGGGTTAACGAATATTTCATTAACCCAAAGCGACATGAGTTGTGGCACTCGACAGCCCATAGTTGAGTATCCTGATTGATGTTCAAGTCGTTATTCCGAAATGATTGAATCGGAAAGCAGCAAAACGACAGATTTTGCATCAGCTTCGCCGGAAAGGGGCATCAAAGCCCACGTCGAGTGGAGGCGCAGTTGAAGCAAAAAATTACTTTGCATAAATATAAACACAATCCAGCGAGTGAACCGATTGGTGCGGTGGTTTGGAAAGAGCGGAGGAAAGCCTTTGGGATACTCTCTACTCCCACCTTCTCTCTCTCTCGAACAACGAGCCCCGTCGCACGAGGAACAACAACAGCAGCGTGTAAAGTCGATAACACAAACAAGGCATAAAAGTTGATACTCGTTTCGATTCCTCGTTTTCCTACCCATGTTTTTCGTCATTATTGCTTCCTCCTTGTACCGAGAGGAGCGCCCGAATTGGTTGGGCCCGGAGGAACGGATGAAACCAGTCAGCCAACTTGTTAGCCATTCAAGTTTACTGCAGCTGCTGCCTGTTCTGTTGCCCTCTTTAGCGAAGCGAAGGTGTCCGAGTGGAAAAACGACTGACCCCAAGAAGTGAGCTTATACTTTACCCTCTTGGAACACACAGGTACGAGTATCGGTGCGGGGTGTGGACCCAGTGAGAAAGATTTACATTGGATTTCGGGCTCAAGCAGAGCTCTGATCTGTGTGGGTAGAGATGGTCAAGTTTGGGTTTCTAAAATTAATAAAATCCTGGATATGTGTCGGATTGAGTTCAAGAAGAAAAACGATTTTCGGGTTCGAGCTGGGCTTCATTGATTTGAGATTTTCAGGAGGCTAGTTTCGACTAATATGTTGATAACACTATTATTTTCCTCCGGACACACCCAGCTAGGGTTCCTAGTACCGACCCTTTTTGGCGACTATCGATTCTACGGTACTGAAGCCCGGTACTGGGATATTTTTGTTCTATTCTATTCTATTTCTATTCTAACCCTTACACAGCCAGTATTGAAAAGCATCCTGGAAAACACAGCAGTTATTCTTTAGTGTTTTCTTGTCAACATTAATATTTGAAGCATACTATAATATGTCGCAAATATTAAAACGATGATGTTTCAAAATTATATGGCATTTAATAAATAATTTAACTAACGAATTTTTTTGAATCTTGAATGAGAAAGAAACGAGGACAACCGTACCGACCGTTTCAGTTTATAAGGGGTTAGGGTGTATCGTTAAGAGTGACCTGGCTAAGAAGGTTAATATCACTCTTTTAGTCCTTGGGGATGGGGCAGATGTATTTACACCTTGCCCTGGCTAGTGGGCTTAGGTTATAGCGCCTTTACTCGCTCTCTGAAAAAATAAATAAGATTGCACCAAATTTATTCATAGTATTAGTACTTTAATGTTATTTTGTTATTTCATTAATCCTCTTGCAATGGACAACTGTGATCAAGATAAATTTATTAACCGTCGAAACAGAGGGCCATCGAAATAGAGTTTTACAAACAGATCCTTAGCCCAACAAGTGCTATCAAGAAAATGTTCGCGACTCAAATTTAAAATGATGATCGTCATATTCAGCTTTCCAGAGCGAGCTGAGGTGCGAGAATATTAGGTATATAAAGGGGTACATCATATATAACGGTACGTATCTCGATACCGGTACTATTTTTGTGTATTTTACAACAGTTTTTAACAGTATTTCCCTAAATCGTAGGGATGTCTGAATTTATATGCTATTATTCGTAGGCGCATTTATAGTGCATCAGTAGTTACCAGCAGGCCTTTTAAGTGAAACAATAAAGAAACCGCTCATAAACCATATGGGCATTCCCTATTTTTTTCGCCCGGTAATTTCATGAAACAGTTTTAAATTTTTGGAAATTATAGATTCTTCCAATGTATTGTATGTATTGGAGCACTTTGATGCCAAATGTTATCCTAAAGCCCGGTACTGGGATATTTTTGTAAAAAAAAACTAAATAACACCAGAGCGAACTAAAAAGTTAAAAATATACTTTAATTGGTAAGCTATGCTTCAGTCTACCTTCTGATCTTGCCCAGAGCAGATGCACAAAATTACTCTAGTAGCAATGAATAAAGCAAGTAACAATTTCTAGTTCTTTGTTGCTTATCCACTGCACAAACAGTACAGTATCGTTCCTCCGGCTGTGCAATGATATCAGAAAACTACTAAAGTAATACGTCCAAATGAACGAATGGTAGATCAGTTCCAAAAGGTTATAAGGGCGTCAGAAATTTAGCAGAGACTGGAAGCATCATTGTGAAAAACTTCATGCAACACAACATCGAACACAACAACGTTTGAGCCCAGATTCCCAGATGTACTTGGATGATGATGAAATACAGGTACGCAAACTAACTTCGAGTTCTTTAAAGTAATAATGTCGGAATAAGGGGAAGTGGTATCCATTGTTTGAAGAAACTTTTTCCATGTATTTCCAACAGTTAGTGTTGTGAGAATAAAGTTGACGAAACATATTCCTTCTTACCTAACTTTGGTAGCAAATCACATTTAATCAGACAACGCTGATCACAAAGTCAGGTCCAATCCCTATGTTCCCTATTTGGATTAACGATAGCTTAGCTTAGGTAGACTGTCTGTAGTTGCACTTCGTGTTTGACCGGATGAGTGAAAATGCACAATAAACCAAAAAAATGATGCTTGGGAGGAGCGAATTATTCTCACTCATGTTTCACTGACTGAACGTTTTCATGAATTGGTCAATAGCGACGCCGGTCGCGTACATTGTGTGCATTGACTCAATAACAAGGGAAACCGTCACTTTTATTCTTACCGTGATGAGCTATCGAGATGAGTGAGTCACACAAGAAAGAAGTGGTACTTCGGCCAAAATCGAGTATTCGTGATGTGGAACATTTACTGGAGATGAAATTTAAGGTTTTGGGATATCGATTTACTTTCAACAAATTGGTCCAAACGAAAAGATTTACTTAAGAGGGGCGCCTTGCTGATTGCTGCTCGTTCCGTCCGTCTTCTCCCTCTGCCTCGTGCTTGAGTCTATGCCGTCGACGCTAGAGCTTTGATTTTTGCTGTTAGATGTTTGGTGATTTTTATGTGTGACTCTGCTATAGCCGTCTCATTTTTTTGTTTCTTTCTTCTTTAGGTATGTTAGCTATTGGCTTGGTTATACTGGGGAATAATGTTTGTCCGGCATTTGTTTTAGGCTGGCTGTCTGTGGCGTATCAGCGTAAATATCTGCCCAAGGTATGTGCAAGATGATCTGCCTTCAAAGGTCAAGTAAGAAGGTATAGGTTTCACTATGCTATATTTCTCCTTAGTGGAGAACAATTTTGGTAAAAACTGTTTTTTCTCCATTAAGGAAAAAATTGTTTAAAATCATCTGAAGAGCACAAAACCTATAACTAAAATAGATATGGATTTTGCATTTCGACTTTCTCTCATCAAAAACCGACACTAACTTAGTAACAGGACTAAGCTAGCGCCCGATTGACGCTAGCTCCAAAAAAAACGGAGACACAATTTATGTTCCTGAGCAAACCCCAAGCTGTAGCTCCTTTTCTTGCGGGACATCACGCTTGACTTCAGGAACAGAAATTGTGTCCACAAATTGCGTTTTTTGGGAGCTAGCGTCAATCCTTAGTCCTGTCACTAAATTAGTGTCGGATTCTGATGAGACGAAGTCGAAACACAAATTCCATAACAAATGTTGGTATAGGTTTGCTCACAGGAATACCACATTCAAATCTGTGTTTCGACCAAAAAATCTTTCTACCATGTGTGATGACTAAAACAGAAGAAAATCACAGCAAATCTGTGTTAAATTTCATTTCCAAAAATATGTGGAAGTATGTGATAAATCTGTTACCTATGAAAAAGAATCTGTGATCAAAAATTACGAAAAAAATCGGTGACATTATAGGAAAATATGCAAACATGGTAACCCTCGTCAGTAACTAGCACCAACTGGGTGTCTAGTTAGACGATGTATCTAAGCTAGTACCCAAATTAGCACTAGTTAGACACTAAAATCCAAAAAGTCACACGTCTTGTGTGAACACTAAACAACTGGCTTATACCGAGTGATGTCTCGATAGTAAGCACAGAAGTTCTGTTTGCCGACGAAGAATATGAACCGAAACTGTCTTGTGGTTTGAAGACCCAAACGCCTGAAATTATGCAAATCCCCAAAGGAAAAATTTTGGACGATGCCACTAAAACGAAACACTAAAACAAAAAACCGTACTTTATGTAAGGTATGTGCCCTTATGCACAAAAAAATTTGGCATCGTCCAAAATTTTTCCTTTGGGGATTTGCATGGTAACCCTGTTTCTTCAGCCGCATTCGCACCACCCGAACACCATCGAGAATTCCAGGGAAAAAGTTTCTTCAAATGTCATTTGTGATGAAGTTCACTTCTTCATACTTGGTTTATGTTTATGTTTATTACCTTCACCAACAGGCCCCTTGGCTCCAATGGTGGATCCTTAAACTAATTACGTTTTAAAATTGCCAACATTTTTGCTTTTATCGCATTCCGCGTCCGGTTGAAGTCAAAAACCGTCGCCACACTGTTAAAAATTCGCTGGAGTCCGGTGCCAGCGCTCTGGCAACCATAGTTGGTTCTCATGAACGGAACTCGCAGAAGAGAGTTATTACGTAGAGCTCGAACGCAGGCTTGAAGATCCAGACCTCCGAGGATTGCTTTCTGTCTCGGATAAGGATTTGAACGTTATTAGTACTACATGTCTCGTATGATGTATCGGTATATGTGAACTTCTGTAAGCACAACTTCCAATTTCATCTTGCTCAACTGTTCCACCTCACTCACTGTAGGTCTACGATGGATCTGCGTAAAGTCAATCGCGATTATGTTCTCCCGTAATGGGCGATTTTTTTGTGATTCACTAATTTCACCCGCAGCTGTGAGTAACGGGACTTTGCCGTATCTATCAGTTACACGTACACGCTAGAACAGAGCGGCGCGGGTAATATTTTTTGTCTGTATACTGTTCACAAGAGGTGCGCTTTACGTCTTCTGATTCGTACGAGATGAGAAAGCAGACTAACATTCGATTCTTTTATTTTCACATTTCACCCTTGGCATTGAGTAGTATCATATAACTAAAAAAAGGATTCTCTGATTTGAATTGGAAGGAAAATAATAAACCTGACCATCTCTATCGGTGGACCCATCGGAAAGAATTTGTTTTTGCCTTAATGTTTCTGGTATACTATAGTAACATTGGTTTTAAATATTTTTGGTTTTGGGTTACAAATAGGTCAACATTAAAAAATATATCCTCAGTTTTGTATGCAGCAGTTTGCAGAAAAAAAATGTTTCCACTTATCTATGCGCCTTGAAGCTAAGTCCAAGAATTTGAACAGAGGTTAGATTGACTGAATTCCAATGATCCATTTCGTGTACAGGGAAAATCATGTTCCTAGATCATTAACCCCTTTCGATATCAGTTTGTTAGACTCAATGTTCTCCGTTTGGCAAGAATTCGCCAGACGACAACGGTAGTTACACATACGAAAAGACTGAGATTCCTTTTTCGACGAAGCTTCGAAACCGTTTAAAACGAATTGTTGATAACTTGACAAACGATTACTTTGTCAAAAAACAGTTGTTAAACGACGAGCTAACTGGGTAATACATTATAACTTTTAAATGAAACTACCACACATGATAACCATTTCTCGGGAAGCCTTAAGGAGGCAGAAACTGAAAGAAAATCAAAAACTCCACGACTCTGCAACTTATGCTACAAAAACACAGTTTGGCGCGCAAACCAAAAATGGTAAGTCAACTGCCATCAAAAGGAAAAGTACTAAAATCGTGTACTCCCAAATCTTGTCTTTGGCTGTGCTATACCTTCAGGAACACCAAACCTAGTCATCCGGAGCCCACCACCATATTAGGGGAACGTTCCGATCCGGGTCGCCAGGAATGATGTTCGTGTGGTGTATTATATATTATGCGCGAAAAAAAAGTACGATCATCATCACTTAACTTGTCTTGTTATGTTACTCATTATTCTTCATTTTCCTGGTTCCTCCCGGGGGCCTTTCTTTTTCATTATTGTTCGCTTGGTCGGTGTCTGCGTCGAACGTGTATGTGTGTCCGCGGTTTATCTTCACTTGATTTTTATGTTGTTTTCATCGACGTCGTGGCGGGGAGTGAATGGCCTTGTCGAAGAATGTTTTCTCTCGTCCATCAATGATGCTGTTATTTTTTTACAGCGTAGGTTTTTGGGCATGGAATGAAAATATTACCCAGTACAAACCACGGAAAATAACAGGTCAATCGCGCGTAGTATTGTACAGAACTTATTTTCTTAAATTCGCCTATTTCTATTATGAAGAAAATGGACAATGTGATACAAATAGTGCAATATGGATTCCAAATCTTATCATGACGGATACTAATCGCACAAGTTGTGATATTCTCGATGATGATGAGTGACCAGCTGCTATTTAATAATTTCGGTTCTTGAGATATCGGATTGTGAATGCACAACGTATGTTTTCCCTAATAAACCTGCAGTTACCTATGCGATATGGGTATCAAACTACTTGTAATTGCTTGTCTAGATTATTTATGATCATGATGATGCTTCGATCTTAGGTGATTTTGACATGTACATTTTCTAACAGTAGCGCTACGACGCATTTACGGTAAATGTGGGCAGTTTTGCGGAAACGCCCTCTTTCACCTTTTGGAAAATCTAAAGCTAATTTGAAGTGATGTCAATAGTGGGTTAAAAACGAAAATTTTAAGGCTTTTATCGCAAAATGAACATTCAACAACAAACCTAAGTTATATAAATTCATTGCTAGGAGAACCAGCCAAAAACTGCTTTTAAGGAACTCCTACTAACACAGAGATATATTTCGTTCGTACAAACATATAGATAAATAGTACCCTTAATTAAGTTTGTCCAACCTAACCGTTACACAAGGTTGCGAAAGAAAACTATTTTTAAAATGTTGAATAAAAAAATGTTTCTAGAAATGGTAGTATCGCCTTAAGAAAAGTTAAGGTTAGAGCCGATTTATAGGTGTATTCAAGCTTCATGAAACTCAGTTGAAGACACCTAACCACAAAAACATCAACGAGAGCTAAAAATACTTTTGTTCACCATTTTTCAGTTTGTGACCAAGGTGCGGCGTCTTCCCCGCACATGGGGCATCTCTCCCGCAATGACCTTTTTTGTAAAATTTTCGTGGAAATTTGATGACAAAAACCATTTCACAGTATTTTATAAACTTGTCGAAATTGATAAAAATGATTTCATTAAATATTGAATGGTTTACTTTGATTCAGGATCGATTTTTAGAAATGTGTGGAATCTCTACCCAAATTACCCCAATGAGTTCAAAGGATGTGACAGGTCAATTGGGCACAAGTCTTAAAATGTATCCAGCTAACCCCAGAATGGGTTCGACGAATAAATGGGAATCAATATTTGACATCATACCAAATTTCAAAATAGAGACTTCCGTTTAAGAATAATTCTCGATAACTCTGTTAATATTTTCAGAACGGATTTGACGAGTAGATTTAAAATTCCAGTATTTTTTTCATTCGTTTATTTGACACGGCTCAATGCGTTAGCTTAGAGGAGCCATGGGTCTTTTATATATTTACAATCAAAATAACAATAAATTTTATTTTGAGTCTGTAAGATCCCGTACGCGCAACTTGCTATTGCGAGCGGAAATATTTTTTCGCGTAGGGAAGATGTTCCTTCTTACGCCAACTTCGGGGTCATTATTTCCTTAACTGCAGCCATAAATTTGGCAACCGTTTGTGGTTCAGGCAAAGATATTGGAGCCTGTGTGTTGGCATATCTTTTTGGGGATGAGCTTTATTCAGCTGTTTCTGGGCAGGGTTGTCCGTAATGTGCCGTTTGTTCACAGAGATGGCACGTATTAGTTTGTCCTTGATATGTACAAAGAGTTCGCTGTGTAATGGTATCACCCCCTTCTGTGTTGTACTGCAGCGTAAGGTAGGAGGGAATGGGTTGGTCTACCCGCATTCTCACCACAAAGACACCATTTGAAATACTTGGGAAGCAGTTTCTCCATGTGTCCTCCGAAATAGATTCCACTGCTCCGAAATGCGACATGAATCTTTTAATTGCCACTTTGCAGGTAAGTGGAGATAAATCATGTATTTAACTTCAATATTCCCATTATCCATGTATATAGGGATCTTGATTTCAGCGTTGTCACAAACAAGCACATGTTTCAAGTTGTTCTGCGAAATGAATCTTTTCGCCTGGGCGAATTTGTTGAAGGTTATCAGCACCGCATGCCTCACGTGCTCAAGCTGTATACAGGTGACTTCCGAAAACCGAAGCTGCATTTTCACCTTCAGCTAAAGTTCCACATCACGAATATTTGGTCTTATGCGAAAAGACCTGAAGTCAATGGCCACTGTTTTAGGCCAAATAATCAGGTTTGGTGACAAGACTCAGTCATCTTGATAGATATCACGCAAGAATAAAAATAACGGTATCCTTTGTTGTTCAGACAATGCACGCAAGTAACTGTTTTTTTTTGTTCGCTTTGTTCTGGCTCGGACAGAAGCAGGAGCACACTGAGTATCGTGACCAATGCCTTTGATGGTTGAAAATAGACTGGTGAAAGAATCCAGTATGTTGAGTGACATACTAAATCACACTAACAATATGGATAGTTTTGAAACCAGTTTGACAAATTTGGCGCCATTTGAAAAATTAAGATGGCGACTTTCGATCAAGCAATATTTTCAATAATTCTAACATTTGGGTACTTTCGGAAGGAGCTTGACAAGTAGATGACGGAAATCGATATGTGAAACATTTAAAAATCCAAGATGGCGACTTTTGGCTGTGTAAAATTGGCAATAAATCATTCAATATGAGAATTCCGGAAAATTGAAGTTGTTGAGTAAACTAGGATTTTCAAATGTTATCATGCATCGATATATGATCTCCGGAAACTACTGAGCTCGTCTATCAATATCTTGTTTTAAAGTTGCCATCTTAGGTTTTAGATAGTCATGAGACCTTGATATCTAACATAATTCGTTCACCCTATTTCGAAAATACCCACAATGATAGGGACATAAAAAAGAAGCCAATATTCAAACATTGTTTTGAGCCATCTACGTTCCGTTAATGTCCCTGTTTCGAAAATACCCATATTTTTAAGGTTACAGTCAATTTTATCGCCATCTTAGGCTTTTAAATTTCGTCAGGCATTTGTTCGTCAACCCTACTGAAAAAATACGACCATTTTTTGGTTACAAACACGTTTCCTCCACCGGAAGTTGCCATCTTGGATTTTTAAGTAGCGTCGGACATCGATCTCCGTCATCCGTTCAACTCCAATCCGAAAATAATTCTATTGTTAAGATTACGAAGAGTTTTACTAAACCGGAAGTCGCCATCTGAAATGGCGTCAGGCATGAAATTTCGTCACATACACGTGAACCCTATTTCGAAAATACCTCTATTTTTAAAGTAAAAGAGAGTTTTGGCTGAAACCTAATTCGCCAACTTGGATTTTGAACTCGTTAACTTTATTCGGAATATATCAATATGTTTGGTTATAAATAATTTTGCCCAACTGAAAGTAATGTACTCAAAATAAAAATTCCTTTGTTCACGAGGAAGGATTTGCAATAAGAAATGAAATCGATCGGTTTAGCTGGTGCCGAGAAATCGTGGTCACCGCTCAGCCGTAATCGAAAAAAAAAACACAATTTTGGGGATAATTGCATTTAAACTTTCAAGTCAATATTGTGCAATGTTAAAATGAGTTATATTCGACCTACATAGAGTCGTTGATTCTGGAGCTATCTTTTGAGGCCACAGTATTGTCAAGAATGTCAGTTTGACGTTGACGACGTGCCATTCTTCCCTCTTTAGTAGGGTCTAGCCTCGTCCTCCTTTGCGACTAACTGATGGGCTTTAGGACCATAATCGTTTGTGAATGCAAGCAGAAGTGAGCGATGCGATTTTGACTGATAAAACACCTTCAGGAAGAATTTACGGACTAATTTTCAAGATGAGTTGATTATGTCTCATTATTGTTTTGCAAGAATCCGCCAACACATTTTTCAAGCAGCTTACTTTTCGAAAGATCAATAAAGCTTTTTTACATTTTAACGACATTCAATTAGCTAGAGATGACTGAATAGGGAAAATTATGAAAATTTAGACCCATAGTACTCAAGTTAGAGCAAGGATGTAAAGTATACAGATCGGAAAGCTAGAAGTGGCAGAGTCACTAGAACAGGCTTAATACCTTACGGGCTTAACATTTATCTTCTGCTGATCATTAAAGCGCTAACACCAATGTACATTCAGACGAACGTGACTTCCGGAACAAGTAATATTTGCGCATTTTACTTTTGGATAAATCCCTGGGTGCGCGAAAGCTGAACAGTTACTCAGGTCGCAGAACACCTCCAATTTCCAATAGTCAGATTGTTTTTTTATTAAAGAGGTTTTAACATTAGGATCATTCCCCTCTTTACGGGTTAGAGAAATCTCTTTTGAAAAATTCTCTTACCGTATGTGCAGGGTTGGGAATCGAACCAGGTAAGCTACGTACAAGGCAACCGATTTACCAAGTGCGCTATGTCCGTCCCCAAGTCAGATTGTTTTGAAATTTTGAAGAAACATTCTTCAGGAAAGATACATTACGAAAACGCAAAAAAATCGAATATCCAGTAGATATAACCCTTTAAAAGCATAAACAGTACCCGATCCAAAATATCATAACGAAAAGCTATCGAAATTATATCTGGTGTTTATATTCGTTATTTATATTTGTTATTTGATTCTGATTGGGTATTAGGGTGTCCCAAAATGACATCATGTTAAAAAAGTCATCGGGCTCACTTCTTAAATGAAAGGTTAGGGTATTGGGACCACTTTCTTCTTCGGAGTGAGTTTGCTAAAACGTTTCCTACTGGTGGCGACTTTTGATTTTTTGAAAAATGGGCCGATTTTGGATAAAATTTCAAATTTATGCCAGTTGAAGTGGTCCTGAACTGTCTTAGATTTTTTTTCAGCATTTTTTATTTTTCTGGAGATCCAAACGGAGAAGTTTGGTTAGTTAGTTTGTACAAGTTTAGAATTATAAGAGCGGCAGGGCCATTAAAACTTAGTAAAAAGTGAAATTTTTGGTGTTTTTCAGTATTTTTTCTTCAAAACTGGGTATCTACAAAATTTTAAAAGCACAGAAAACACTTTGTATAGTTGAGCCGAATTCAGGGGCGTAATTTTGCTGAAGAAAGTGTATAGCTATGTCTAATGGGGTATGAGTTATTTAAGTTTTTGTTAGATAACCTTTGACATTTTTAGCAATTTATCAAAAATAATGCTGTTCCAAAAAGTAAATCAGTTCAAATATGCTTTGACCACACATTGTTTCTCGAAAAATAGAAGGAAAATTATGAAAAATGACGTTTTCTGTACGTCTTTAGTATGTCAGGACGAGGTTTAATTAGCATCTGATGATGTTTTTTGTAACTTAAATTATAAAAATAATATCTTTGCTAATGACGCCAAGTCTCTAATTATTTATTGAAGAGTTAATTCTCCATAATTACTTCTAGGAGGCATCTTCAAGAAAACGATTGTGTCAGAAGATGCGCTGTATTCTGTTGTAAAACTTTTTCGAGGATATTTGCCCCAAATTTGACTATTTCGGAATTATGTGATCTAAACAGTAAATATCAGTTTTTCAACACTCACCTCACTCTTCTGCATTTTTCTCCACTTCAAAGTTCCTAACATGAAAATAAGACTTTATATATAAAATGTAAGTACGTTAATCAATTCAGCCTTCAAACATATGCCATAGCTTGCCATTAACTCGACATATTTGTTTAATTTTAGTGATTTTCAAACCCGCTAGGTGGCTATTAGTATAGAAAATATTTTTTTTAAAAATCGTCAAATGCTCATAAAAACCGATTCTGATGTACTAGAGACAAGCGAAAAACGCCATTTTTCATCATTTTCCTTTTATTTTCCGAAAAAAAATATGCGGACTAAGCCTACTTAAGTTGTTTTATTTTGTAGAACAGTGTTATTTTTTATGAATATCATAAAATGTCAAAAGGTTATTTAACAAAAACTTAAATAACTTATACCCCATTGGCCGTAGCTGTACACTTTCTTTAGCAAAATTACGCTCCTGCATTCGGCTCAACTATATAAAGTGTTTTCTGTACTTTTAAAATTTTGTAGATACCCAGTTTTGAAGAAAAAATACTGAAAAACACCAAAAAATTCACTTTTTACTAAGTTTTAATGGCTCTGCCGCTCTTATAATTCAAAATTTGTGCAAACTAACTAACCAAACTTCTTCGTTTGGATCTCCAAAAAAATAAAAAACGCTGAAAAAATATCTAAGACAGTGCAGGACCGCTTCAACTGGCATAAATTTGAAATTTTATCCAAAATCGGCCCATTTTTCAAAAAATCAAAAGTCGCCACCAGTAGGAAGCGTTTTAGCAAACTCACTCCGAAGAAGAAAATGGTCCCAATACCCTAATCTTTCATTTAAGAAGTGAGCCCGATGACTTTTTTAACATGATGTCATTTTGGGACACCCTATTGGGTATGGATCAGTATATTTTTATATTCTTCGCACAGAGCCATTTATTCCCTTTAGCTTATTCCTAGATAGTTGTGCTGAGCAAAATATGGTATATCAACAACAAAAATTTGAAAGTAATGCATGCAAAAACTTCTGCGCTCTTTTGAAAAATTACTCTTGTGTCAAAGTGTTCTGATTGCCAGAAGAAAACAGAATAGAACTGCAAAGTTTTGTTCGAATAGGCGATAGTCCTGTTGCATGGTCAGCAGCTTTTTATGGAATCCCTCAGTTATAGCTATTATCTGTAGAACTGAAGTTATTACGCTACGATTCCGCTGGAGAACAGTTTACGTTGACGACAAAAAGCAATAACGGTTAATTATTATTGAAAAATGATAAAACCTATCAATCGACTACTTTTTCAGCACAATTTGTAAATTTGTATTGTAAATATTACAGGAGAATTGTATTGAGCATTGCAAGTTAAAAATTTAGCAGCTTCTAGCACTGCGATAGAAGCACCTATCTTTGTGAACAAAGGCTTTCGTGTTTCTTGACCTCGCCATTTTCAGTTTTGGAACAGTTTTGGAACCCTATATGCACTAGAAAAATATTAGGCATAAAAGGGTTAACTGGTTGTAAATCTCGACTAAACCACAAAGCATTGTCTACTAGCAAGAGAGTAGAATATTTTCTGACGATAGCAAAGAGATTGTCTTGCTCAAATCATACACACAGAAAATGCTTTCGTTCTCGAATTAATATAATAGAGGCATTATAAATCTCACCAGGCTGCGCACATATCTAGTCTGTGATCGTTGACTGAATCCTTTATCGACAAATATCAAAGCATGTTCCAAAATGATATCGTCGGCTCCACTGCAACAAATCTTGAATAATTTCCGATTATACAACTTTCAGGCTCACCATCTGTTTGTGAATTTCGAGTCAGCGTGCGATTCAGTGAAACGAAATAAGTTGTGACAGATAATGATGGAACATTGCTTTCTGAATGGGTCAACATCAAGCGTCAGAATAGCTGGAGAGACATCCGACTCGTTTGTGACTGTGGTCAGGCAGTTTTATGCTATAACTGATGCAGGAGAAATTGTGAAATGAGTAATGAGCATTGCACAATTTAGTTTTGAACGGAAGTTTGAAACGTAGCGCGCAAATAACTAAATTTGAAAAAAAATTCTTCGAAAGACAGTAAAGTTTTGCAATATAGAGTGATCTTGAAAAATGGGAGGTTAACGCCAAATACAAAAACAGAATACAGCAGAAAACACTTTCAGCTATGAATTCGAATGCAGCAACTTCTACTATCTGCTAAAAGATTGTGTCGTAATCAGTTATTTCCGTATTTTTCCAAACATTGAATTTTGATACAGTTTTCGCTTTTCGGCAATTGTAAATATTCAAGAAAAATGATTTGGATTCTCAATAAAATGGCAATAGAAAAAATGCTGCATTTGTCTGACACTCCAAATGGCATCTGTTATCAGGGTGTTCATGTACCTTAACCGTGGAAAACATCGCCCTTTTCGTATATGTCAACTGTCCCCAATTTTCACAAGTGTATCCGCCCAGTAATGTAAATTCAATCTATTATAGGTCACTGCGTTGAACGTTGACTCGGGAATTATTCCGGTCAAAAATTGAAACATAAGAAGCATTTTGTCCTAAAGCAGGTCCGTTTGCTGACCTAAATAACTATTGGTATTTCTTACTTATTAATTTGTATTCTAAATAATAAATCGAAAACAAATTAAGTCTTCAAAGTTTGAACGATTTCTTTTATAGGAACTGTTACAAACTGATGATTGCTGGTCTTCTATATTGTTACCTTTCCCAAAGGGATCATAATAATACAGTGGACAAACAAACATCACGCTTCCAACTACAATTGACTCGGGCAATTCGTAACATATACAACAACGTGCCATTTGAGCCAATATATTCTGAAGTGGTCCCAATGGCAAAGTTTACCTTAACAAGAAAAATAAATCGATGGTTTACTGTTCAGCGAAGATATAAGAAATTAGCACTTAATATTTCTGAGAAAATGGAAAACGAATGTTACTTGCATGTTACAATGAAATTTGTGATAGGAATGTTTATTTTTTTGCGTAGCATTCATTATTTTATGAATTTACTGTACCGAAACAGTTAAAAAATGTTAGTGAATACTTTTATTCGGGTTGTTGGGAGATTAAACTATTTTTACGTACAGGTATTTTTTCACAATGTCTTCCATGTCTCAGCAATCCAGAACGAAATGAGTGCATCATACTGCCATAGTAAGTATTTCTTTTAAAACAATAACAAATCCATTCCAATCCCTCTCGCACACAATCAAGCTCCAGAATGGGAGTCAAAATTTCATCATCAACAAACATAACGAGTTCAACGCGTATAATCGTAATTTCTGGATCTCGAGTGGGTTCGCCCGGCAGAGGGTCCGGCAGGAGCGGAGACCGGCAAGAAGAGCCACATACAAGTAAGTCGTGTCTCGTTAGTATGCGCAACAAGCAAGTAGCAGAAATTGTCGATCGTCGATCGACGAGAACCAAACCGAACCAAAAGTCAGAGTAGAAGGAAAAGAACAGGGAAACGGCAACGGCACGATTGTAAAATTGTTTGACCATTTCTTATAACAATACGCTTCGATCGCATGGATGAAGAAGAATGAACGGAATCGACTACAACAAGTATCCCATTGTGTTGGAAGAGAAAGGTGCTCTTGGCGTTATGAGATTGTCGATGATGGTTTGTGTGTATCAGAACTGGTTCAGCGTTCATTATGGAAGATTTTTGACCGTTCAGATTTGCTTAACTTACGCTAAAAAGAGGCTAAGTATGAGCAGTAAAACGACCGAAAAATAAATCCTATGCAGCAAAGTAAAAAAGCAACAACTTTCCACACTCTACAGAGCGAGAAACAATGGAAGAAACGCGAAACAGAATCAGAATAGCCAGACTCAAAAGTGAAACTCCAAAGAAGAAATAATATACGAATTTATTATTGAAATTGCGTTCTTCCAGAAAACGAAGGAGGCAGCCGCACACACGAAAAAAAAAAACTTGAAATCTTATAACAAGGCACTGATCGTTTTATTTATTTTTTACCCCTCGTTCGCTGGTTCGTTTGCGCCTCTCGACAGGGTTCTCCCGTTTGAGCAGCTCCTCCTCGAATGCGCACCAGAGGTTTCCCCGTGCGCAGATGTTGGTGCGATGTGAAGAGGATCTTCGCCATAACGAGCCAGCAAACCAGCAGCAACTAGAAGACGACGACGATGACGACAGACTGCATATCAGAGACCATCTCTTTCACTCCTGGTAGAGTAAATTGATTAATACCCTCCAGATAAATGGTTCATCATTAGTCATTTTGAAGTTTTTTTTTTCACCATTCGGTTTCCTCTTTCCATGCGTGTTGTCTTTCCAGGATGGATGGGATACGATTACGCGGGAGTAGTAGTGGGTGACCTTGTGTAGAAAGAGTCATGCACAGGTTCGAACATTGGCTACAGAAGGTTAGGGAGTGATTGCATAACCTTTCTATGTGGGAAAGGGAAAAAAGGGCTTGGCTGGAGATTGTCCATTTGATAATACTAGCAACAATACATTTTTTATGAAAAGAGTCATTTCTGTCTAAATAGCTTGTAAGAGGCTCATGTAGATAAGCACATTTGCACTAGTTTATTGATAGTAGTTTTAAATGATACACTCAATCTTTTATTTCGATTGCCACAATTCGATGAATAAATCCTGCTACTTTTGCAGATAGAAGAACTAGTACGGGTACCAACCAGGAAGATTTTCGATAGAAGGAATGGAAACCTGTGTTCAAATCATTCGCTTGCGGGTATCCTACGTTCTTCGAACAAGATAAATTTTTGTGCATCGTGATTAAATCAAAAATCTTTAGGCAAACTTAGTCAAATCCTAATAAGCTTTTAAATATCTCTTCCAATTTAAGATCACCTATCTCTGGTGAAGTGTTAACCGTACATTAACCGCAAGATTCCCCCATTCACATCACACGCTATAAACTATAACTACAAACTATTGTTGGCTTTCGTTCTAGTAAAAAATAACCGGGCTCAACCGGGATTTGAACCCGGGACCTCTCGCACCCAAAGCGAGAATCATACCCCTAGACCATTGAGCCGCTTGCACCAAAGTCATAATATTTTCCAACATGAAGCCTCAACCTGACCCACAGCATGTTGTACAAAACGAGCTTGTTCGGTCGAGCCAATTTGTTTTCCAACCGGACGCATTTGGCGGAGACGAAAGAGTAACAAAAAAAAAGTTAACTTTCACGCTTTGCATGGTCGATGGCTTTCGTTGTCCAGTGTAAAAGTTCAAATCCAAAATTTACCGATCGTTCACCGTGATTGGCTCAATGGTCTAGGGGTATGATTCTCGCTTTGGGTGCGAGAGGTCCCGGGTTCAAATCCCGGTTGAGCCCGGCTATTTTTTTAATGTCTTGTCAAATCAAGATATTATTTTTATCTTGTTTGGCAGTTTTTCGATTGCTTAGTACCAATTTCTATGCATAGTATGCATAGGAACCACACAACTTCGCACGAAAAACGTGCAATTCGCGATTCTGGTATTAGTATTTATTTATTAATTTATTTATTTATAATAATAAAAACCAACAGACACATATAGTCCTAATAATAGTTCTTAGGGGTATTAATAAAATTTAACTGTATTCTGCAGCGTGGTAAGCGAATGCCCAATTCAGAGGATACTCTGGTGAACGTTATCGACACCGTTGACTCCGTAGTAGGGGTAAGTGTATTCGGAGAAAGGCAATTTAGCGAAATGCTCCAAAACGAGCGTTAATACTTATTTCGCTGAGAAGCAATCAATTCTGTCGTTTAGAACAGCAGACACCATTATGGTACGTCACAGGTCCCGTGACTCGTGTGTCGAGTCCACTGAGAAGCTCACAACTTTCATAACATAACAACTCATGTGGGTTGTCCCACGGTAGCCGACTGAGGGTAAAACGAATAAATCTATGCTTAACTGACTTAATTCGTTGAATACTATTGAGGTAGTGAGGGTTCCGTACCACAGAGCAATATTCCAGCATTGAGCGAACTAGTGAGTCATAGAGAGACTTCAGACAGTGAATATCCGTGAAGAGCTGCGAAGTGAAGTCAGTTGTTACGAAGCCGAAGCAGCGGGATGCTTTGAAGACAATGCAACTAATATGGTGCTTAAATGTTCGTCAGTAAAAATATCTTTGACAACAGTTAAATCGGAAAGGCATTTTCTTCTACATAAACGTGGTAAATCTTTAGTTCGTCAGGCAATGTTAGCCGTGGACCGTTCAGTGCAAAATTGGTGTCGTTGAAGTACAGTAAAAAAATCAATGGACCAAGAGGACTTCCTTGCGTAATTCATCGGTAATGCAATCGTCTATCTTAACGGGAAGATGGCGATTGCTGACGTATTATAGAATCTAGCGAATTACATTGGAACAATGTAACAATGGCAAACATATCCACATTGACAACAGTATAGGCGTGGTTATTCTTATCGAAAGCCGCAGATAAAGCAATGTAGGTAGCATCCATCTAAAGACTGCTGCATAATGGGTTTGAGAGAACATTAGTAGCCGTAGCGCTCTACGGCATAAATCCATACTGAGTCTCGACTTGTGTGTTGCTTGCAGTGGTTGAAACAGGATGCCTAACAACCCTTTCAAACAGCTTGAGTACGGTGCTTAGTAATGTAATCCCACGGTAAAAAATCAATTTCTTTTACGCCGCCTTTTTGTAATCTGGAAACGTGAAATCTCTATAAAAACAGGAGGTGCGACTACATCAGCATAGCATTTCTTCAGAATTACTGCTGGAATTTCATCTGTTCCGGTTGAGCTTTTCGTCTTTATTCCATCGATCGGTCTTCCTATTGAATCCACATAGACGTTAATATGCTTCAATGACTGGCTTGAGACAGGCACATTACGAGCTGCACATGAGATTGGCTGCGGTGTTAACATTTCATTAGAAAAAAAAAACTGGAGGACTATTTTTTCGAAAGTTGAGCTACAATTGCAGGAGAGACGGAAAATGTCACCCACTAAAATACTGCTTAAGGCCAATTTCAGCGGGCCGTGATTCTGAATGTAATATTCATTGTACGGTGCAGATATGTGCGGGCATAGAGACTTCACGATCGCGTGTATCATCGCCAAGGGCTCGAGCGTTTGGACGTGTTCGATCGCGTGCATAAATTTTATAACCGAGCGTTTTTGGATGATCGAGTTCAGACCATAAATATGATATTTAATTTTCTGTAGATGCTAAAAGGGACTGAAATTTTTCATATTACTAGAGTTCCCGATTCATGATCGCACGATCACGGGCGTTTGTAGGTTAACCCATGAGAGCGCGTTTGTAAACATTTAAGTACCAGAACGGTCACTTAGTCATCGGGGCATTATTCTGTTTGTGAGATAGCGGGCGTAGATGTGCGTGGATGATCGCGAAGAGCTTGAGCGTTTGTATGTTAACGTATTTGTCGCGTGTATGGCACTATGCGTGCATAAATTCGATTTTATAACCATATCGTCATGTATTCTTGAATGATCGCGCGTGGACCCTATACTCATCAACGACCCAGAGCTTGTGTGCTTGGCTAATCGAGACATCACTCGGTACCAACCAGTTACTTGAGGCGTTCACATATGTTGCGTGGACTGTTTGGATTTAGTGTCTAATTGATGTCAATTAGGTGTTAGTTTGGATATATAGTCTAACTGACAGCAAGTTGATGTCAGGAGCTGACGCGTGGAACACGAAACATTCAAATCTAACTTTTCACGGAAAAATATTCCTTTCGGGCAAACCGATGGGTCTATAGCACTATGTTCCAGTTGTAGATCCAAGCCGACTTTGTAGGACACAAAAGCAAATGTACTCAGATCCACTCTCTTTTCACTAGCTTCATAACATCTGGTTTTAAGCCTGGTGCGTATTTTTTAACTAACGCAGCAATGTCCTCCTCGGAAACATGCGGAGCGATGCGCGAAAGATAAACCCAAAATTTTCAAAGGGTTCGGGCACTGTTTCTACCATTTTTGGCATGTTTTTAGCTCCTCCAAGCAAGCCAGACGCCGGTTTTCTTCTTGGAGACACCCCAATTGTTGATTCCTGCGGTCCCTTAATACTGGCCCAAAAAACTATTGTAACAGAAAGGGTGCTAACGCTCTGATTAGGGTTCTAGATTGACCAAATTCATCCTTCACATCTTCGATGCAACTGTCGAGAGCGTTTAATGTAGTACGGCCAGTTCTCCACAGGTGCTGATCTCTGCACTTTCAAGCCACAATAAATTTAACTGACCAATAACAAAATCCAAATTAGAGCGAACCCAACCAAAACATTTCATATGAGCTTCGCGAGCGGGCGGCGAAGTTGGCATTCGACTAATTCAATTTTTTATTGCCTCATAACCATAACTCATAAGGTGTATAGCGGTTGGTCGGGTTGGTCCCGCCAAGGGTGCCAGGCTTAAGGTGGCGCTGAAATAGTCATCTATTTTATAAAATATGTGAGGATAATTAAAAAATAAGTCATGATAGGAGTAAGTACACACTAAATTATTGCTCGAAAATCGAACCGAAAGACAAAGTCAATGTAAACACCAAAGTAGCGCACAACTGAAACCCCACCAAAGACGCTAAAATGCCGGGAAGACTACACCGTCGATCTCAACTTTGTGAGCGGGTATGTCGACGTGCTAGTTCTTTCATAAAAGGCTTGTCGCCAGTAACGTAATTTGGTAGGTTTATACATCATAACACAATTCTGAGCATATCTGGACAAACTTTCGAGATATCTGTCACGGCTGAATATTTTTGAATTCTTTGGAATGCTTAAAAATACTTAGCAATTTATCTTTAATCCGAAAAAGATCAGATATGATCCAACCGAGTGCAATGTATGTATATGATTTTAAACACTTCGTCAGCAATAGATCATAAAAGCAGTTTTGTTTTACTTGCATGTGCAAAAAGATGGGTTGTTGTTGATAATGTGTGGGAATGTTGTGATGGCACTTGGACTGGTGCACAGTGGCACGACGAGTGACCAAACCCCAAAAATAAATGTCTTGTAATTCTTTTGTAAATATTTATTTTATTTTTCTCTCAGTTTGAATAAAGGTATCTCAAAGTTTTACTATGATCGGATGGAAAATGCATTTTTAACATGTCGTTGAAGGAAGTGATGTCGAGGATTTCTGTTCAATTCAATTCATTAGTATTTTTAGTACCTTAGAGTTTAAGTTCATTGAAAAGAAGAATGAATATGCTAAACTATAGATGGGAAATTTTTGTGCAAAACTGATTTACGTTTGTTCTGCATCAAAAAAATCCAATTAAAAAGTTTCATATCGTATCAGTAATTTAACTTAATGCGTCTTCCAATTTTTGAGATGGTCTCCCATGGGTCACTTATCATGAATCTGACTCAAAATCTAGTGTAGTTTCAAGATATATAGGGTTCATTTTGCGCATTTTTGCGCCGAAGTTGGAATATAAATGTTTTTGAAAATACCCATATGGAGACGCCTTGTAGCTCATAAATCTCCTTACAAATTAATTGCCTAAACAACATCATATTACTGAAGTTTTAGCCACATAGACCAATTTTTATAATTTTGTCACAACTTTGTATGAACAGGTGCCACTGTGTGGTGATTCGAATGTAATGATATGCACCGTAATCAACAATTGATAAACCAGGTCGCAGCTCCTAAAAATTGTCTCCTCAATATATTGGTCTTGATATACAGATATAGCACATCGAAAAACATGTCTTATAATGTCATGTCATATTGAGATCTGCTGTAATCTTGAAAACATGCCTTTCTGGGACATGGACATTTTTTTTAATTGAGATACAACTTGAGTTTGGAAATGCAGCTTTTAAGTTTTTGTATGTCTTAGATATGCATGGAACGTCGAAATCTGGCGACAATTCGAAAAATGAATTGGTTGTTCTTGGTGCAAATTTTCGCACTTTGATCACTAAACCTGACCCCTTTTGATTGAGCTAAAATTTTGCAGAGAAAATTTTTACGAGGTGTCTGGTTATAAAATTGGATGATTACTTTCTTCCCATACGTGCCATTGGCACCCTAATTTACAGTCTCCTGAATAATCCTGCTTACATGAAATGCGCTGACATGCCGAATCTTTTGGAAATCAGATTTTTCGGTATTTTTACAAGTTTTCAATCATCGGAAATAAATATAACGGTTGGTGAAGTGTTGAACGCCAGAGGCGGATCCAATTCTCTAAAAAATCGTCAGCTCAGTGAACTGATCTACACATACAGTCTTCCGGAATACTCCTCTGGCCGTTGCCTTTAAATACCTAGGGTCTACACCTAACTTCGCATCATATTAAAGACAAATCTGCAGCGAACTTATATTTAAAATTTCACAAAACTCGAGTGTTCTGTTGGTGTTCCATACTGATGGCTTTGCCCGAAATAGGCTAAAAAACTTTCAAACGACAACCAAAATAATCGCGTATGTAAACAAATGTCAATTACAGTTTTTCTAATCCAGTTTTTCTAGTGCCGTAAGACTTGAAAAATACAAAAATGCTCAATTTAGGAAGAAAACTATTTTTCTCCATTAAGTATAAATTTGTTTAAAATAATCATCTTTGCGCGTGAAGAGCGCCTATATTTAGATTAGTTGCGGAATTTGTTATTCGACTTCGTCCCATCATAATCCAACACTAACTTAGTGCCGGGTTGACGCTAGCTCCAGAAAAGGAGACAGTTTGCGTTCCTGAGCAAATCGCTAGTCAAGCGTGATGTCTCGCAAGAAAATGATGATGAGACGAAGTCGAAACAAAAATGGGTTCATTCAAAGAATCGAAATGGTTCGAGGACCAATCCCCTTCGATGTGAGGAACAAAAAAAAATTTTTTTTTTGAACATGTAAAGATAAATAATTTACGAGAAACTTTAACAAAAACACTAGCTCTATTTCGCTTTATACGAATTTTTGTAACATTTAATGTCGTCGAAGACAATTTTACCATAGAATTACTATTTTTTAATGTAGAATACATTTAAGGTTTCAATATAGGGGTCCCGTTTCAAAATATCGGCTGCGGTGCCGCGTCAGATTTTGAACGTTAATAACTTTTATCATACTTAACAGAATGATTTGATTTTTAGGGCAATTTGTTGCAAATATGTTCCTCTATGCTGTATTAAAATTTGAAGTATGTATAACATGTACTAATAACAAAAAAAATGTGTTTTGAAAAATCTTTCGAAAACGACTCGGAAAAGTGAAAATTTTCAGCCCATCCCGCACAGAGCCGTCGTTATGGTAGACCAACCGAACAATAAAATAATGAAAAGTTTATATATAGGTCCACTACATGTTTGTTCGTATGGTTATTCGCATTGGGTTGCTTGACGAGAGCACTTGGTGGGGGAAAGACTGCATATTCCTTTGGTTAGGCCATTAGAAGCCGGACGGAAAGGAAAGGCTCATGCACGGCACGAGAACGAGCGAGAAAGCGATAGTAGTGCATATTAGCGCGATTATATAAATATCTGTCGGTCGGTTTTTCTCATCATTCGTATTCGTTCAAGCACTAGCAAGCAGCCAGTCCATCGAAGAAAAGCAGTGGGCGATGACGACGGCGGAAAAAGTGCCCCAGCTACTGGTGACTCATCGCAACCCGATCAGGAACTGTCGCCCTGCAAGAATTTCGCCCCAACTAAAGGGCAACAGAGTAGGCTATCGTTCCAGCGTCTGGGTCGTGAGATTGTGCAGGACTGCAAAGTCGAGCTACGCTTACAAAGCTCAGTCGTAATGATGCCCCGAGAAGCCAACGATGCCTTCTTGGTCGGTTTGTTCGAGAATGCAAAATAGTGCTTTCTAGCTCACCGTGTCCGCGGGGAGTGCGTCTGAATTATGCTCCCGCAATAAAACAATAAACGGTTCTTTACAGGACCAATTAATTATGTTCTAATAAGAGTTAAACTGAAATTTACATTTTATGGTGTATAACAAATAATTTTCAGAAAGCTATATAAGAAATACGATGTGTGGAAAGAAAGAAAGAGAATTTAAATTATCCTCTCTCGCTCGTTTTCGTGCACTGCTTTTCCATTCCTTTCTGCTGCTACTACCATCATAACTAAAACGAATGTGCGTGTTCCCCCACCATCTCATGACCAGTGTTGCCACAATTGCATGTCGCTATTACAATTTGAATTATTTTATTGATCCTCTCTAGTATTGATAAAATATAGAACGTGCAAAGTACACTAGTCGCATGCTTTTATTCGAACTTTTTGGCAGCCTCCGTTGATTAACTGCATAAATCGATTTGTTTGTGCAGCTCCTTGCTAGTAGCAAACTAAATAGCCTTTATCAGCGCTAACAAATAACACGAAAGAATTTAAATTTGTGAAAATCTTTTCCTTCCTTCTTTTCAAATCTGCAACATTCTTTGAAAATATTGTTTGAATGTTGTTATTGAAAACTGAACATGCAAGTTTGCTAGCACTGGCCACTAGATTGAAGGCGATGGAAAGACAGAATATTCGTTTTGGTTATGCTAGTATTGGTAGCCGAACGGAAAGGAAAGGCGCAGGAATGGCACGAAAACGAGCGAGAGAGCGATAGTAGTGCTTTCTCGTGTGTTCATATATGAATATTGGTCGGTCGGTTTTACTCATCATTCGTATTCGTTCAAGCACTAGCAAGCAGCCAGTCCACCGAAGGAAAGCAGTTGGCAATAGCGACGGACGGAAAAAGTGCCCCAGCTACTGGTGACTCATCGGAACTGTCGCCCTGCAAGAATTTCGCCCCAACTAAAGGGCAACTAATCCGTAGGCTATCGTTCCAGCGTCTGGTTCGTGAGATTGTACAGGACTGCAAAGTCGAGCTACGCTTACAAAGCTCAATCGTAATGATGCCCCGAGAAGCCAACGATGCCTACTTGGTCGGTTTGTTGGAGGATGCAAAATAGTGCTTTCTGGCTCACCGTGTCCGCGAGGAGTGCGTCTGAATTATGCTCCCGCAATAAAACAGTAAACGGTTCTTTTCAGGACCAATTAATTATGTTCTAATAAGAGTTAAACTGAAATTTACATTTTATGGTGTATAACAAATAATTTTCAGAAAGCTATATAAGAAATACGATGTGTGGAAAGAAAGAAAGAGAATTTAAATTATCCTCTCTCGCTCGTTTTCATGCACTGCTTTTCCATTCCTTTCTGCTACTAATACCATCATAACTAAAACGAATGTGCGTGTTCCCCCACCATCTCATGGCCAGTGTTGCCACAATTGCATGTCGCTATTACAATTTGAATTATTTTATTGATCCTCTCTAGTATTGATAAAATATAGAACGTGCAAAGTACACTAGTCGCTTGCTTTTATTCGAACTTTTTGGCAGCCTCCTTTGATTAACTGCATAAATCATTAGATTTAAATTAACGTCTCGAAGTGAAGTCACGATGCTCCGGTTATGTTACAGACATTACCCACCCATCTTTTTTTTTAGTTTAGTAGAGCGAATACGAACTACTATCGCTCTCTCGCTTGCTCGTTTTCGGGCCATGCGCCTTTTCTTTCTTTTCTGCTACTAATACTAGCATAATCAAAACGAATGTGCGTCTTCCCACCATCCATTTAGTGAGCAGTGTTGCCAAACGCATTTTCAGTTTTTCATCAATAACATTTCAACAATATTTTCAAAGAATGCTGTAGATTCGAAAAAAGAAAAATAGTTGGTGATGGAAAAGAATTTCCAATTAGAATTTTTAACCATAATTATAACGAATCATTTGAAAATTTCACATGCAAACGTAATTTCGTTGCATATCATTAGATTTGGATTAGCGTCACAAGTGTAGTTACGACACTCCGGTTATGTCGCAGACATTACCCACCCATCTTTTTTATTGTGACCACGACTAACGGTTTAATATAGACACCCCATTTCAATATTTCTGAAGGAACAGAAGGTCGAGTTTGGAAAGTTTGTAACTTTCATTGTACTTAACCAAATTACACAATGTTCGCACTAATGATTCAGAAATATGACCAGGAATCTTCTATTAGATTTGTAAGTATGTATAATTTACATGAATAAAGAAAAATTGATTTTCAGGAATCAATTATTATCTGTTCTTCCATTGGCCAGTACTACGCGACTTCCTCATGCTAACAATTAATTTCATCGTTAGCCATCTCCCTCACCAAGGCCAACAACGCCAACAAAACCGGTCCTTTTCAGGACCACCATCATTTTTGTAAAGAATAATTTGAAATATTCCTCGCCCAAATCAGCTTTTGTCCGAAAATCCTAATGAGTATCAACATATTTGAAGAACGTGTTCCTTATGTATTCTACATCTCTCCGGTTATGTCGCAGACATTACCCACCCATCTTTTTTTTAAATACTGAATTCGAATATCTGAATTTTAATTAAATTTGATTTTCATTTTAATTTATTTTCATTTTAGACAACGAAAAGTCTAATTTTATGTAGATGCAGTTCTATTAATGTTGATTTCAGTTTTAAATTCGAGTCGCACTAGGTTATCTCTAATGTTTACAAAACTTCATATAAAAATAACAGTTTGAAGCAAACTTAGAGCGACTCTGATCTAAAAAGGAAATCAGCATACTACCCACCCCTCGTTCCCATAATTCAGACCACGCCTCTTTGCAGATTTACCCCATCAATGGCATGCTCAACAGGCCGACCCTTGCACAAAGGGGTCTGATTTCTTGCTTCACATCTCTGATCGCACATTTGCTTTATTATTAATAACACCTAAACATAACCGATCAAAGATGTAGGGACTGTGTGCATGAATTTGTTTGCATTGTTCAGCTCATTTGTTCGATAATGTTTAATCTATAGTTGCATATGTGTTCATCAGAGCGCCAAAAATAAAAATGTTCTGGTTACAATCTAATACTTGCCTACCAAACAAGGGAGGAATTACTGATCACAAACTAAATCTAGCTTTATTGTTTTTAAGGCTAATCTAGTTGTCAAATTAAAAACTGATATAAACCCTCATTCGATGCACACAGTTGATGCATAAACTAATCTCCTTCGAAGCAAGAATCATATACCGTATTTGAGCTCGAACTGCAATAAAATCGCGCGTAGGGCATCCAGAACAAAATGTGTGCTAATGACCACCACCGCCACCGACCCCGGGCTTTGTTTGTGTTTACCGGCACGTGTTTACATGTGCGGATGGATAGAGATACAGTTTGCTTTCTCCAATTTTCTGATTAATAATAAGTAAACAAGTACCGAGGCAAGAGGAGTGCGTTACGTTGCGTTGCTGCGGCTCGCTTTGATTGATCAACAAAAAAGCGGTTCAATATTTCCAGCATCATGGGAGCATCACGAGAGAAAAAAAGGGGCGGCCATGGCGTGCCATTTGTTGTAGTGTAGTAGATACATTACGGTACATTTTTCGGCTTTTCCATCACATTCCACCTTACATCAGTGAGCCGCTGCGTTCCACCGGTGGCGGCGGCACCAAACGGTCCGGTTATTTCCTGTAATGCATCAATTCGATGGAGAACGAATGTGATGGACGGAGCTTCTTAGCGTCGTTTACCTCTGTCGAAACATTTCCGGGAGATGCGATCTGCGCATGTCTCAAACAATCGATGAATCTCCTCCCTACCAGTACTACTACGTTGGGCAAATATTACAATGGAAGTGTAACTTGACGGGAACAGCCATTTAATGCTACTGGCAATTAATCAACGGACAGACTTGCGTACTGGACTTCTGGACGCGAGATTAGCCCCAATGAAGAGATAAAACATAAAATCGGTGTCCTGAAATTAATCTAAGCGCCACTTATGTTTGAAATTTTCGGAAAATAACTTTCAAATACTAGAGCTCATATTTTTGTATATTTTCCATCAGTTCAAATATATCAGAAATTTTAACGAAGAATTTCCCAATCGCTCGGAGTTACACGATGAACTTTGGAATTTCAGATCAAACTTTACGAATTTTGCTTGATTGAATTGATCCGATTCAGCACATCTTTCCGTCGTAATGACGGATCGGCGAATCTGGCTTGCGAAGTGTGGATCCACCGGGTGAGTTTTAAAATGAAAGAGGCGCTTTTGAAATCCAATCGGATAATAGATGGAGTAAGCTCAACATGAACAAATCGCTTGCCAAATCAGAATTTTTTTATCGTTACTAACGACTTACGTGTCAATACAGGGGCCCCTTTTCAAAATTTCAGATTAAAAGTCCTGTAAGCTCTGGAATGTTTATATCTTTTGGTGTACTGCATGGAATTAATCAATTGCTTTGCCATTTTGTCGAAGCACTTGTGTTCGAAAATGTTGTATTAAATTTTGGAGTATGTCTCTCATGCATTATTAACAAAGCAACGATTTTTTCGAGAACGGCTCGGAAAAGGTGAAAAGCTCGTGTGTTTTTCCTGTGCACATGCAATGAATTAGCTGCTTAGTTAGTCAAATAAACACTAAACAAACAAAGAAACGAGTTTGCGCAGTCCAACGAAATATCAAAATTCCTGCTAAATTTATGTTCTGGACCACACTGGATTGGCTTCGCCCCGCACAATCGTGTTCCTTTAGAATAACATAAAATCAACGAACATTTTAAATTACATTTGACAAAATATTAAATGAAGACTACCACTATTTTGAAATAAAAAAGGAACGAAAAAATCGTCGCATAACCAAGATGGTTCATTTTTAAAGATAGCACTGTTGATGAATCACCTAATAAAAATAGGTGATAATGGACGCGGACGAAAATAGCTGATCACCGCCGTGTTCACTCCCCAGTCCCAACAAATTATTGAGATAAATGATGTACTCGGCCAGACTCTTTCCGCAGAAGCTCTTTTAGGATACATTTGCTTTCAAATAAATGTTCAGATATTAAAAGATTCAAAGACTCAATTATGCTAAGCTCCAAAGATCCAAATATCAAAAGATCTAATTCACTGATTGAAAGATTATATGTAGATTCCCGAAAAATTCAAATTCAATTTCAAGCTTCAAAAGACAGAAAGTCCATAGACCCACAGATTCTCAAATACTCTTAAATACTCAAAATCTTAAGAACGAAAAATTCAAAGATGAAAACATTCCCAAATTGATAGATCCGAAAAAACTTAAGAACCAGGATCTAAACATTCAAAGCTATAAAAATTCAACCCAATGATTAGATCTTCCAAAGATTTAAAAAATCAATTATGTATTTGAATAGGGAAACCCGGGGCTCTTACGACCTCAGACCTTCTCGATTTCTCAGAAAATCTTCAAACTTACTGTCATACATATTCGTGGAAGCGCCATTCTGAAACATTAACGTCGACAGATAAATCTCATTTTGCAGTTTTTTTTAGAAAAGAGATACAACGTGTTTCATGTTTTTGCCATCCACAAAACGAAAATCATTATAATAGTAAAACCGTGATTAAGATGGGTAAGGGTTTCAGCGTAAAAAGATACTTTTTTTGAGAATTTGTTGAAGAAATTTGGGTAAAGCGAATTGTTCAAAATTTTGGTACATTGTAATGTAACATTCTTTGATTTTTCCATGCAACAATTTCGATAAGCGACTCGGTGACGAAGCTATTTGTAGAACGTCTCTGGAAAAAACATGATTTGCGGTGTTGATTGCCATTCAAAATCTTTCGATTTATTTCAAACTTTGCGTACACGTTTTATGTAAAAAGTACCTACCACTACGTTGAGTTTTTGAGATAATTTTTCAATTAGAGATTTTTTTACTCGTTTCAAATAAAAATTTTAATTTCCTGGAAAAAATCCGCCATTTATGAGTAAAAACCCCCTTAACTGAAAAATTAAAATTATCTCAAAAACTCAACGTAGCACAATTGCACCTGTTCATACAAAGTTGTGACAAAATTATAAATATTGGTATATGGGTCTAAAAATTGAGGATTTAACTAATTTTAGGTCGCTGAATCCATTTCTGCTTTCATTTTTGAAATTCCATATTTCTATTATTCGGCTACTTTTATGTAAACCCATTTGAAGGTGTTGGTCGTTAAAGGGTCAATATATACGTTAATCACAGTAGCCAATCACATCGGATAGCAGAAATGGTTGTACGAAACTAGTAAAAATCACTAATTTTTCAGTACTATTGTTGTTTAGGCAACCAATTTGTAAGGAGATTTATGAGCTACAGGGCGTCTCCATATGGGTATTTTCAAAAACATAGATATAATAACTTCGGCGCAAAAATGCGCAAGATGAGGCCTAAATATCTTGTAACTACCTTAAATTTTGAGTCAGATTCATGATAAATGACCCATGTGAGACAATCTCAAAAATTGGAAGACGTAAAATGATAAATTACTGATATGACATTGAATTTCTCAATTAATTTTTCTTGGTGCAGAACAGACGTGAATCATTTTTGTGCAAAAGCTGACATCTCTAGTTTAGCATATTCATTCTTTTTTCCAAAGAACTCAAAATAATTCCAATCGGCCGTGCAGTTCGAAAGATATCGCCATTTGAAGTTCTCAGGTACCGTAAACCGGGGTGACTTTGATCATCGGGATGACTTTGGTCACTCGAAACTTTTTTCGTAGATCGCTTATTAAACCAGAATAGTCTACTGAATCATTTTAATTTGAAATGATTTTTACTCTAAACTTATTAAATACTGATTTGTTATACTTTTTGAGTATATTGTTCGATTTTGGGTACAAAAACTACAAAAAACCGAAATTTGACTTCACCTTATTTTTACGAAGCATCGTAAAGTGTCTATTTTTATAAAACAAATAAATCTCACATTTGAGCAGGAGTAATAAAATACAAGCGAGTTTTTATTTTCCTTTAAAGTGGGATGTGCCAAATTTACTTTTAAGAGTTTGCTTATTTTAAATACAATTTTTTGTGAAACTAGTTGGAAATAATTTCAATTTTTTTCATGTTTAAATTCGCAGCATTTTTTATTGTTTAATATTCCAACGTGTTAAAATGAATGAAACTTTTTGTACATTGATAAAGAACCTAAATAAAACAATTTTAGCAGTTTTAAAGGTTCTCAGAATCTTTTATTCTAATTGGACACAAATTATGCGAATTTTGGTTACTCGAATTTTACAGTATATTGAAATGCTTTGTATACTACCAATTAACATCTATTTAACAATGAGTATCTTTCCAGAAACAGTTTAAACAAACATTTGAATGAAAAACATTGACATCAATAACTTAATGTGGATAAACATGTAGGTTATCAAAGCCACCCCGGAATACGAAAACGAACTTAACTTGAAATTATTTTTGGAAAAATAGCTGCAAGCGGACAATTTTAGGGAAAACCATCCAATCTTGTTCTTCATACATCAGTACATGGTTTAAAAACATTAAACTTGAAGAAAATGTTTTGCGTCTAAAAATATGTAATGATTACTTCGAAAAATGTTACCCCGGTTTACGGTACTAACAAATTTATTCAATTGAATTGAACAGAAATCCTCGACATCACTTGCTTCAACGACATGTTAAAAATTCATTTTTCATCCGATTATCGTAAAATTTTGAGATACTTTTATTGAAGCGGAAAGAAAAATAAAATAAATATTTACAAGAGAATTACAAGACATTGATTTTCGGCTTTTATCACTCGTCGTGCCACTGTGCGTAGGATGTATGCAATAAATCGGTTAAGTAGTTTTTGAATGGCAGTTAACACCGCAAATCGTGTTTTTTCAGAGACGTTCAAACTTGAAGCTCCTATTTTATGGAATGATTTTTGTTTGGGTGAAAACACAGTTATTTTCAAGACACTTATCATTTTGCGAGAAAAGAGCGTACGGGGCTATTCGGATCGCCGATTCCATCAACCACCGTTCAGTGGCTTGCACACAATTGCCACACCACGCCTCCAAAATGTAACGAAGGTTTCAAACTAACAATTAGGACCTTTGACCGATTAATACTTTCACGTCCATCCTCCTAAAAAGGCGATTTGCTTAGTTAGGTTCGAATAGCCCCGGGTTCCCTTATTAAATGTTCCAAATATTAAAAATATAAAAAATATCAAGCTTTAAACATCGAACCAACTGAACCAATGATACAAATATTCAAAAGCGCCGAAATATACCAATATCTACAGATTTAAAGATACCAGGATTCAAACAATAAAAGAAATGTACAAAGAATCATAGGGATCATCCATAAATGACGTAGCATTATATGGGGGAGTTTTGTATTTTGTGATGATGTGTGACGACAGTGGGGTAGGGGCTCATGTCATGCTACGTAGCTTTTTTAAAGGGGAATAGAATAGAATTTAAAAAAAAATGCGGGGGGCAGAGTTACCGTCAAGCTACGTAATTACCTGGGGGGGGGGGGGTTGTGGCGAAATGCTACGAGGGGGGTGTTAAAAATCGCTCAAAAAATGCTACGTCATTTATGGATCATCCCATAGATGATTAGATCCAAACATTCCATGTTTCAAAAATCCAAAGTAAAAAAATATTCAGCAGGTTAGAAATTCAAAAAATCCTCAGATCCAAATGTCCAACTATCTAAAGGTTCAATAGTCTAAAGTTTCAAACAATCTAATATGAAAAGATTCAATGATTTAAGCTGTACGCACACGAGGCGACAGAACACACGCCACAAAAAATATTATTCACTATGGATTTTGTTCTACCTATTCCAACGTGGCAACAGCAACAGCGTTGGAGTTCGTCGAATTCGGCAAATGTCTGTGTGTGTGTGTGCGTGTGTATGTATGTATGTGACCAACAAACGCACATCGGTTACTCGGAGATGGCTGAACCTGATTTTATCAAACTCAAATGAAAGATACAACGCTCCCACAGGCTGCTATTGAATTTCATTTAATTCCGACTTCCGGTTGCGAAGTTACGGGTTGAAGAGTGCGGCAACACAGCAAATTCACATTTTTTGCCTCGAATCACTCCGAACATCGTCAAACTAATCCCGGTATGCCGGGCCAATTTTTTTGACTAATGTAGGTTTTCTGTATTTTTAAGGTGTGTAGTTAGGGGTATGCAGTGAGGAATTACCACGCCCCCTCACATCACACATCACCCTTCTTTAAACCCCCCACCGAATAAAATGTCCTAGTTCCTCCAGAATAAACTTTCCTAGTGGGTCTGAAAAACCAGTGAAAAATTTGGTTTGAAATGATTTTGAGTTTGAAACTACTTGGAAATTGAAACTAATTTAAAATTTCTAAACAAGTTGAAAATGTTTGGCGGGGTTCGAAAACCCCCCGAAATCTTCTCCTGGATCCGACGCTGGATTCAAGTGTTTCAGCGTCGACACATAGCATCTCAAGTTCGTGGCTGTCGATCCATTCTATGTACATATTAAACATAACCAGCCATGGAATCGTAATTTGGATAAATGAAAAGCACAATTGCACCACTAGGTGGATTAACACAGGTTTTTATTAAAAAAAAAAAAAATGCTTTATCTGATAGTACAACTTATTAAGAATATTTTCCCAAATTTTGATAGAGATCCGAGTAATAGATCGAAAGTTACAGCGCTTTGAAGCGCGCCTTGCATGTAACTTGAAACATTGACTCGATTTTCTCGAAATAGTTTTTTTTTAAATGAATTTCCGTGTTAACGATTGACGAAAAACTATTCAACCGATTCATTTTCCCCCAATTGGTCGTTTTTGTACCTTAACGATTCGTTTTTATGCATGCATTTTTATTTTGTGAATAAGGAAAAGGATTTTTTGAAAACAATTGTTTGAGTTCAAAACATCGAATTTTTGGAAAAACATTCCCTTGTGCAGAAAAAAAAAACAAAATATTTATTTCATAATTTTTGTGTTTCGGATTCTCCTCGTCAGTAGCTAACAGCTGACTGGGCCGCTAGCCAGACACTAGATCCAAAAAATGACACATAACTTATGTGTACAGTAAATCCGAAACACAAAAAATATGACTTAATTTGAGTTTGGTACCCATGCATAAAAGCAGGGGTTTACCCCAATTTAGATTCTACATTAAAATATTTATTTAACTAATCGTTAAGGTACGAGAAATACTCCTATATTAAAGAAATGTATTCGACTTGTAGGGTCTTAATTGATCTGTTGGACTTATATCGTGATCACCGCAAATCTCTTTAAAAAAAAAGGGATTCGAGGAAAAGTTTATAACACCGCCAATTAACAATATGTTTTAATAAACTAATGATTGTTTTTTCACTGAAAAATGGACGATGAAAAAACTATAACTTTGATGTAATAAAATCAGTACTACATACCATTAAGGCTCAAGTTACCTTTTTAGAGCATGTGTTAGAATTGAACGCTTGGTAGTATGCGTAGTAAAAATTGTGTTCAGCTTTGCCACCGAATTATTCATTTAAACCTTTTCGAAACTCTAAAAGGAGAATATCAGTCAATTTATTAGATCATCACGATTCAAATCATGCAAAACAGCTACTGGAAAAACCATCGGCTTAGCTCAGAGGTGCTGTTGAAAAAGTGGCTGGCAGTTGTGTTGCGTGCCCCGGGACAGTGTGGTGGTATGACGAAAAATCACCGCCACTTTTTCAAAAGCACCATTCCGTTCGGTCAATTGCTTTTCCACCAACTATTTTGCATGATTTGAATCGTGATAATCTAATAAATCGACTGATTTGCTTCTTTTAGAGTTTAATAAATGCTTTATATGGATAAACCGGTGACAAAGTTGAACGTATTTTTTCCAACGCATACTATCAAGGGTTCAATTCGTGTAGAAGCTCACCGAAAGTTCTTTGTACCTTAAAAATTCAAACTTTCTTGAGATCCAAAAAATCCAACGATTCAATGATGTGATGATAAAAAAAATGAAGATCGACAGAAGAAAGCGTTCCAAAATGAACAAATTCAAATACCTAAAGATTGATCCAAATATTTCGTGCTTTGAAAATCCAAAGATCGAAAAATCAAATTTTCCGGGCATTCAAAAATCCAATCCAGCGGTGCACAGTATCGAAAGAACTGAAAGATTCTAATATTCAAACAATAAAAAATCCAAATACTCAACGGTATATAGATCCATACATCCCAAGCTTCTAAGATACAACACTGAGAAGAGTCATAAGTTCAATGTTCCGAAGATCTCAAGATAGAAACATACAATTACGCGTGGAATCCATAATCAAGTTCCACCAATTCAAACGGTAGATGATCCATACATCCCAAGCTCCCAAGATGCAAAGCTTAAAAGTGTCATAAATTCAATGTAGTTCAGGATCCAAATATCCAATTACCAAAGATTCAAACATGAAGAGATTGAAAGATTCATAACTCCGAAGATCAAATAATCCACGATCCAAAAATCCAAAAAAAAAGCAAATATTGAAAGCGAATCCGAAAATCCAATTTAATAACAAGAAATACGAAAGATTAAAAATAATTTAAGATCCAAAAATGAGAAGATTCAAAAATGAGAAGATTCCAGAATGAACGGATCCAAAAACCAAAAAATCCGATATCCATATATGGAAAGTTCTAAGAAACTAAGGGCTTAACGTTTCATAAATCCAAAGATCCCAAAAAAACCAAGATTTAAATATTTGAAACACCCGAAAGATCTTAAAATTTAAAGATTCATTAAGATTAAAGTTTCCAAAATACCAAGCACTAAAGATCCGAAGATGACAATATTACAGAGTTCAAAGGTCCGAAGAACTTAAGATACCAAGACAAAAAGCTTTGCAGATACAGGAATCCAAAAAATTTACATCCTAAGATCTACAGATTTAATGCTTCAAAGATTAGAACAATTCAAAGACCTATCGATTAAACATTCATGCACAAAAATATGGAAAGTTTCAAAAACCCAAAGATGCTAAAATCGTCAAATGAAAGATATATCAAAAATAGTTCCAAAGGTTTAACTGTGTCATTTTTGGTTTAGAATACATCACGTTAAATAAATAATAATTATTCTGGATACAAAATGGCAGCCTTCATTTTTATTCGGTATCTGCTTAATTCGCTTTCCCGAGCATCACACGTATGATCAATCGGAAATATTGATATTTTGTTACTTGATGCACGTAGGTGACTTACGTCGTCTAAGTAAGGTACTGCTCTGGGCTTATAGTTTCAAAGTTTATCCAAGTCATTTTTTTCACTTTTGAAGTTCTTCATCGTACAATTTCATAAATATTTGAATACCCACGTATACAGCATACATGATCGGATGAAATGAACTCTTTCAATAAGGATGTGATATTTTCAGGGATTGTAATTCTCTCTCACTCACGCGAGAAGTAGCTTATCCGATGTCCAACTTTTCCGAGATAAGATGAGTCGCAAAATTCTCCGTCTCCACAAATAGCGTGAGAATGATTTTCCGGATAAAATTTATTTGACTTTTTCCTTCTCACCGGAGAAGGTGATAAAATTTTAATTTCGTGGAAATCAATAAAAGCTTCAAAAAATATACTTAATTACAAAGAAAAGCGGCAAAGAAGTATGATGGACTTGTTTTATCGTGTTTTGGAATAACGACAGCAAAGCAGGGAACGCCAAAAGGATACCGTGATAAACTCATTCACTCATTCTCCGGCTGTTTTATTTATCCAGAGAAATAACACGTTGTATTTATCCGGAGAAGTTGTGTGAGTGCCAATAACTTTTCGTGTGAAAATGTGAGTTTTTATTGTCGCAGTAGCAAACTATCCGGGCGAATTTACTCATATGAGCGATAAATGCAATGCCTGGATATTTTACATTTGAGCGCTTGAAAATTGAATTTAATGGGAATGTTCAGCGTGAAATCCAGACAAAACCATAGCCGACATCGAAGAAAGTCAAAAATTGGAAACACTAGATATGTTCCAGTATCAGGAGAAACTGCAAGTACCTACTCCGGAGAAAATCGTTCCTGTACTCTCTTCCTCTCTTTATTCTTCTTCTGGTAGCAAACCGGAGTAAAAAAGAGCAAGTATTTTTTGTTTCTGTTTGCTCCGGAGTAACTTCCGAGTACTGGAACAAACCTACTGTTCACAATCAGTGTAATTTTTAACTAGCGTCAACCCGGTGCATTACTCAAGTGTCGTAGTTCTGAAGCGACAAAGTCGAAACGCAAACACCTTGACTAATAATAGCTAAGTTATTTCGTATCCGATTTAATTATTCTTAAAAATCCATCTTTTATTTTCGACCACCATTGCATCGGATAAATGATGAATTAAAATTTGAGAGCTCATTGACCACCTTCAAGCCATCCAATCGAGCCGCGAGTTTTCAATTTTAATTGTCATTCTCTTGACATAAAATGTTTTAAAAATAATTTAACGTAGCTTTGAGGGTTGAAATTCAGTTACGTTTATTTATATGTAATAAAATTCAAGCAAAAGCCATTTATGAATTAACAAAGAGAAATACCCGAGGCAACCAAAAAGGGACTCATTAAATGGAATAATTCCAGACACGTTATGCGAACCTTTTGAACCAGTGAAATACGATAAAAAACGTCCCATTTCTCAGCCGATCCAAAGCACCCAAACCCATATCTTCTGCTTTGATTACCAAAAAAAGTACCGTTTCGAAGAAAAGCGCCACTACCATTCCATATCGGTTAATAGCATATTTTAAACGACAAACGTGACTCGAAGTTTGAATGAAACACGCCTGATCGGAATAACTAAATACGACACCACCGCCGGTTTCAGATCCAGACGACTCGACAGACTTTTCAACGAAGGCAGTAAAATATGCTTTTAGTGCTCCCGGCTGCGGACTTTCCACGATTGCTGAGTAGGATCTTATACTTGGTTTTCTTACATACATATACAGTATAAATACGATTCGCTCTTAGTCTGCGTTGAGGTCAAAAAAACACCGATCATTTCCACCTTCTAACATTTTGTTTAATTCGCTGGATTTTGAGCCCCACCATGCAAAGCGTCACCGTGAGGCGTAACGTTCACTGAACGCAATCTTCCTTATCTCATCACCAATATCGAGTATACCATCACGATAAGGGTTGTCCCCTACTAAAGCTATAACTCCAACCACAGCGCAATATTCGGTAGCATCATCATACGAGTGGTAGTCTGGGGTGACCTTCACCGTACAGCTGTCCAGAAAGAGAATACTTACATAAACCATTCTGCAGTAGCCCCACTCCGGTTAACATCAGCCACAGTATCAGGATCCATTGCCGGCCGTTAGCACCGACCGTCGGAAGTCGCATGACAGTTGGTCGCGACAAACGCGATATCTTCGGCCCGTAGGCCATCTCGTCATTCTCGGTACCGCAGCACTGGCCGATAGACGAATAGCAGCATAACAGACGGGATAGTCGTAACAACACAATCGAAAATTTACAACAAAACCTTGAAGAAAACGAAATCTCGAACGGCACCAATTCTAGCGATCTTCTCACAGATCATGTTTCGGAAAATAAAAATCACTATTCCTACGGCGCGGAGTTGAGCCACAATTTGCTTCTATCTCACTCACTTGTCAAGAATGAAATTATTATTATTATTATGGTAACACACTGATTCCAAACACGTCTCCAGCACGAGATCCTAAGCCCGAGTAGAGCAGCAGCGCACCGATACTTGACGATGTTCAGGTTCTTCAAAATTTCCACCAACACACACCGTAACGCCGCGCCGCACACACCACTGGAAACAAATTTCTCTCGCTTGACTGCTGTGGAGACGGTTGCTGCTCTCCGGGCGCGTTGATTGTTGATATGGAGGTTTTCTCACACCATTCCTTCGGTCAGGAACCTGCGTTTATCTGTATCTGCCGAACAGAGTTGGAAAAAGGAGATGTGTGTTAGTGCAGTGTTCAATAAATAAATAACAGAAATAAAACAAGGGGTTTTTCGTTCGGGCGCACAGTGGGATGCCGCCGTTGCGTTGCGGCTTAATCGGAGCTTATACTGAGGAGTTTAAATGGATCATCGTTGTCGGTTTGATCCGTACATACAGGGTATAATTGGTAATTTCCGTCAGTTTTTTTTTAAAGGTTAATGACGCATATTTTTCTTTTAGAGTGTACACAAATGTCAACATAGTGTGCAATTCTTTTTTCCTTTTTTATTTTGAGTATGTTAGTTACATTTTCTTTTTTACATTTTAACGACATTCAATTAGCTGGAGATTACTGGGTAGGAAAAGTTATGAAAATTTAGAGCCATAGTACTCAAGTGAGAGCAAGGATGTGAAGTACACAGATCTTTACTTTTGTCTTCTGCTGATGAGGATCGAGCTTAGGCAGCGTAACTGCGAATCACTCGAGTTCACCAGCATGTCTGTTGGCAAAGACAGACTTGTCTCTCTTTATCGTGAGAACCGACTGTCAGTTCTCACGGTAAAGATTTTTTTTGAATTGTATTCTGAATCACCTTCGACTTCGACAATGAACAATTAAGACAATTCATGTTTTGAAAATATCAAGGAAAATACTAAAACATGGGCATCCATAAGGCTCAATGTAAATGCAAATCTTGAACAGCGTATTTCTACATGCTGTTTTTTGCAAAATAGCGCTCTTATGCTTTAATGGGCAGTATAGATAGGGTATATGAGCCCTTTCAGCCAATCCGAAAGCATTTCTTCATCCCGATCACGCAGTGCATTGTTTCGTACATCTCATCTTTCCTGACTTTTGGACCCCACCCGACACCCACAGCCGACAGTCGCTGTATGTCCAGTCGCATGGTTCTCTCACGCTTGGAACCAGAATTCCATCATTACCACGATATTAGTTCTGGTCTGGCCAAAGGGAATTGGACATGAAACTATATTTTTACCTTTCTCGTATAAATATGCTATTACTCTGAAAACCAACTGTTTAACCAAGGCCCACAGGGCCGAGCCTCATATACCATTCGACTCAGTTCGTCAGGATCTGTGTGTATTTTATAGTATGTTTTAAAAAGCTTCAAAAGCCTGGCATGTAGTGTATTGGCACTGTGTGAGACTCACGACTCACTTTCATGCTAACCACTAAAACACTCCTGACTATGCAAAAATCCAAACTCCTGACTAATTTTCGCCCTACTTCCCCACGGAACTACATCTACATGGGGAGGGGGAGAGTATGGTCATTGTTCTTTCGTCGCACCTCTGCTCACGAGTTTTCTGCATTTATTTCGGAGCCTCACTGGATCTATGAAATGGTTCGACCTTTGAGCCATTCAATTCTCGATTTTTCTCTTGTCTTTCGTCTCCATTCATTACGTCACTATTTGGCTCTCTTCTCAGTGCTCCTGGTTCCGTGAATCATTCAGCTCTCAGCCCTATCACGATCCCTGGCGGTGAACTCACCTTACTCTGAGAGTTCCCCGACGGAGGAATTTCTCCCGATACTGATACCGACTTTCTTGACCCATTTAGCTCCCAGCTTTTTATCGAGATCTTCTCGGATATTATCCGGCGGTGAAACTACTCTATTCCGACTGAGGTCCGCAGGCAACGGAATTTCTCTCAGTACCGAAACCTGTTTCGGGAGCCAATTAGCTCCCATTTTTGTCGCGATATAGTTGAATAGTCAACGACGGTGAATATACCCTACTGTGGATTCTCTGGCTGTAGATTTCTCTCGATACCGACGTTCGTTTCCATGAGCCGTTTAGCTCCCCGCTTCGTCCCGATCTACTCGCGCTAATCCCGGTGATGGATCTAGCCTACTCCCGAGCCGGTAGTCAATCGCCGGTAGTGTCACATAGAAGCTCACCTCTATGCTCACCCGCTTTCTATGCACTTAAGTCGACAATCGGGATGAGTCGATGGGTTCACCTTCCTTTCTCTGCGTTGTCCCACTTTTGCTACCACTAACCCAACGAGTCTGCTTTAAACAGTCTCCTTGCATTTCGTACATCCCGACGGTGGTAGCATTCCACGTCCTCAACCAGATGCAGATGGGGGTCATCCCGGCAATTACGCATACTACCTTCTTAGATACCGTTATGTACGCGCTCGTAACACGAACAGCCATTAGGCGAAACGTGCTTGTCAATTTCGTCTTGTTCCGCTTTGAGTTTAGCGCGGCAGCACAGGCCGGTACTCTATACCTAAGTATTGAGGATGAAACACCCGCCAGGAGGCGTCTCGTGTTTCATGGCATATAGACCGGCTCCTCCAATGTCCGACATGATCCTTGCGAATGCGTTAGTTATCCTCGCAGTCTTCTCACATAGACATAGTCGACACGGCTGTTGTAATTTAACCGATCGTCGACCATCACACCCAACTTCTTCAGCACAAGCATCGATGGGATTGAGTATCCCCCGATGCTGATCACGACACGCTGGATTTTTTGCGGTTACAGCACTACCTTCGTCTTGTGGTTAGCCAGCTGCAACTTGACGTCAGCCATCCAGGTTTCCACGATGCCTCTTGTCTCTGCCGTCAACATCTCCACCTCCTCAAGTGTCTCGCCAGTTATCGTCAGGGACAACGTCATCCGCAAAGCCGACAATCTCAACTCCCCTGGGCAGTTCCAGTGTTAACACTCCGTTGTACATTATATTCCAGAGCGTTGGGCCAGGTATGGAATCCTAAGCTACTTCCGCCGTGATCCTAATTGACCTCTGTCCAATGTTCGTTTCGTAGACAAGCACTCGGTTCTGAAAGAAATATTTCGGAACCTTGTACAGATAGTCCGGAACCCGCATCCTGTGCAATGCTACTGCTATCGCCACCCAGCTGGCACTGTTGAACGCGTTCTTCACGTCTATCGTTACCACGGCGCTGTAGCGTTTACCCCTCCTCTTCTGCTTGGATGAATTCTCAGCGCTCGCGATAACTGTGCGGATGGCGTCCCCCGAATAGAAATGTACAGTAACAAAATCATGATTTTCACTGTGACAGTACAGTAATTTTACAACAATTTACAGTAAGTTTTAGTGTTATGCTACAATACAAAAACAATAAAGTGTAACGTTTTTACAGTAAATTTAAATGCAAAATAGACTTTTACAGTGAAAAAGGGGGGTGGTTATGTATCTTAACATTAAAAAAATCAATTTTTCCCCATACATTTTTTTCCCGAAAACAGTAAAATTTAATGTAAATGCACTGTATCAGTTTTTTGCTGAACAGTGAAGTTTATTGTTACATGAAATTTTATTGTAAATCTACTGTGAGAACTTGGCATCGAACAATGTTGAAACAGTAATAACTATAATATTTATTGTTTTATGATTGTTTGTAGGGTAAATGCTATTGTAAAATTCTATCCGGGCCACTATCGAGATCCCTTTCCGGAACCCGAACTGCCTCTGCGATAGTCCGTTCTCACTTTCAGCGAAGTCCGTTAGCCTGTTGAGGATGAACCTTTCCAGAAGTTTACCAAGAGTATCCAGCAGGCACCGGTACGATGATGGATCTCCTAGTAGCTTCCCTGCTTTTGGCAGCAACGCCAGCTTCTTGAAATTCCATCTATCCGGGATGTAGCCTTCGTCTGGGCTATTCTGTAAGACCATACTGAACACGTCCGGAAACGCCAGAATCGCGGTCTTCAGTGCCACGTTGGGGTTACCGTCCGGACCGGGAACATTCTTCGTTTTCAGCCCTTTTGCCATTAGAGGGAGCTCGTCGTTGGAGAATCGATTGTCACCTGTATTTCCACCGTCTGCATCAACGTACGGTGTAGGTGGCCATGTGGCTGGGTCGTGCTTCGGGAAGACCCCTCCACGATAATCAACATATTCAGTCACATTCAGTGTGTCCAAATTCATACTATAAAGAAATATCATTTTCGAGTTTATGTCAATGTATAAAACATCCATTGACAGTTTTCTTTCAAGAACAGTAACTGTGGAGCAGACTCGGACATCTATTGTATTAAAAAAGCAAATACAGGATTGTTACGGAAGACGACAAAATAAAAACGAGCCAAATCCGCGCGAGATTTCGGGCGGATCTCAAACCGAATACACCTTCAAAATTGGCAGTTTTTTATTTGAAAATTTTATGAAAGTTTTCACGTATTGTACTCCTGAATCATTTCTCAATAGACTAATCAAATGGTGGTTATTTTAAAATATTCCGAGATTTTGGAGTTATTTGGAAATATTACAACCCAACATATTTTTGATAAAAGGTTGTAATAGTTGTATTAACGAATGTGATGTGGATTGAAGCTGATACCCGTTTGACTTTGCTGTCGTAATTGAGAATGCAAATCGCATTCATTACAAAAAGCGATCCGTCATAATGCAGAATAAGACTAATTAACAAAAATAATATGCGCTCCGATATATGGGCTATGCAAATTTTTATTGCCGTCTGCTAACCGCAGCATCTGACCGTGCATGCACATGCTTCTCATTCGACTAACGAACGCTGAATGTAGTACTTAGCACAAAAATGAATGTGGGACTTATATAACTTATCAACATTCGATTAGGTCTTTTAGATGCATCACATTGATGTCTCTTCCTGAAATTGGCTATCAAATTTCGGGTTATTCGCGTCACTTCCGAAAGATTTGTGTTATTCATAGAAGTCATACATACTTCGAAATTTTATATAAAATTGGTGGACACGTTCAGCAACTGATTAGTGCAAATAGAAAGTATTTCTTTTCAGTACAATTAATGTTACTTACGTTCAATAACTTTCTTTTCTGTTTCTTCGGAAATTTTTGAAAGGGGCCTCTTCATTGGAATTTAATTTGTAGTCACGACAAAAGAAAATGAAAAACTTGGATCAGATTCTCCAAAACTTACTAGTAATGGTTGCATTCATTTTAATAAATGCATTCTCGTGATTCTCGTGAACGCAGTTGACTACATACACCTGGAGCACATCTTTTAACAACTTTCGCTTATGAGTTTAGTGGTTGTCAACAACTGTAACTTTAGTTGTTGTATTCCGATCTTGATGTAATTTCGAATTTTTAAGTATGTTCATAGAAAAGTGCAAAGCAAGCCTCGGAATGGAACCGTCTATGATCCATTGCGTTCGAAGGTCATTCGGATATAAAAGGAATGCTAATCGTTGTACTCTGCGGTGAAAACATCTTCGAGAAGGTTGCAAATATTGCCGAGCACGACCCATACAAAGTTTCAAGCAGCAAACAATGGCTAGAATCCAGGTCCGTAAGCTGTGCGACCAGGTGATGACGAATCTCAATGGATGCGTTTCGATTAACGATAAAAGCTATGCGATAGCCGATTTTATGCGAATTCCGTGGCTAAATTTTTTGGCAAGTAAGTTCGCAAAAAAATTATGATTTGGCAAGGGATCTATTCCTGTGAAAAGAAAGCGAGCGTTCTCATTAAGTTCTATGATGGTCCGTTACCTCCGTTACGTTTTGGGCAGACTTAATTCATGCCAGCTTCCATTACATCAAAGACATGCTACAATAATACGAGACTGGAGTCCAGTTTATTCAAAAATAGCAGAATCCATATTATCCCCAGTTTCGTGCAATTGCAAAGTTTTGGCCGATGATGAAGCGGCAACTGAAAATTTAGAGTAGTTTCCAGTGACATTGGTCGGTTGAAGTATTGGCGGGATCAGCAGAGACTGAAGAAAGAGTACCCGGATTAGGAACTACATCCTCAGAAAAGTTCCTAGATTTCTTCGAAATAACGATGAATGGTTTGTTTCAATTATTTTCGCAAAATAAAATTGTATTACCTTTGTTTCATCCTTAAAATATAGCATTTATTGTTGTGTGCAGAGGTCAAAAACTTCTTTTTCATGAACAGACATATGGACAATATGCCTACTATGAAAAAAACCTGCTTGTCGTGAAAACGAGCGCCAATTACAAACTATGGATGGTTGCAATGAAAATCGATGTCTTCCAGCCACGACTGCAGATTCCCTACCAGATCAGCAACTTACTGGCAAAATTATCCGCCAAAAAACAAATTTATATTTCTTTGAAACACTTCAGCGACTCCTGGCAACATAAAAGTTTTGCGCTGTAAGCTGCTTGATATCTAATTTGACACACGTTTCATCGTCCATAAGGATTCGTTATCCGCTTGATCTGGTCCGTATCTGGTCATACAGCTTTCCGGCCTGCATTTTGGCCGTACGTACTGTTTTGCTTTGTGATCCTGCTCTGAAACCTTTCCGAACACGCATATTTCGAACTGCACAGCACATAGTTTGTTGACCACAGTCACCTTCGATCCTCTGATTACACCTTCCGTAAAATGTTTTAGAACTGCACAAACGATGGTTTCAGCAATTTTAAATTTCTTTGCGATCCTTGTACCCGATCATGTCGTGATTTTATTACTTTTGGTCAGAAAGAGTTCGTTCCTTTTCCATTTGTATGGCAATTCGAGAAAACACCAACCATGTTAAAAGTTTGTACAGAATTTCAAGATAAAGACTTTGAACGGATTAAGCTTCTACAACCGACTGCTAGGATCATTGCACGGATCAAAAAAATCGTGAGGGGTCCAAAATTTGGATTTTAAAACGAAATTTGCACAATTCGTAATACGTAATAACCTTATTTAATAATTGTATTGTATTGTTGGACAAATTTGATTCGGAATGATTTTGAGTTTGAAGCTAATATAAAATTGAAACTAATTTGAAATTTCTCAACAAGTAAAAAAATTTCGGAGACATTTAACATCATCATTCAAATAATTCAAATTTTTAGTCTTGAAGAGTTACATAATTTGTTCCTTGACATGATACACTTATCTTTTCTTGTTTTCATGTGTTTGGGTTATTGAACTTGGATATTTTTATCTCACATTCACTTATACTAGCTCTTATTGAAAAAGTATGGCACTTATTGTAGCTTTTCATATTTTTATTCAAAAGCCAGGAAAATTTTGCGTAGAAAAAGGTATAAATACCTTCCAGTTAAGTGTATTTAGTATTCTTTTAGAAGTTAATTAGTTTAAGGTTAGTGTTATTATTAGCATTTTCGTTATTTTCTTAAAATAGTAAATAAGAAACAGGACCATTATTATCATGAAATTAATGCATCTCAGCAAGTTCTACAATTCTTTCTTTGGCTCCATTCAATTATCTCTTTTAGCTTCGAAGCAAAATCATTTTTATCACCTCGTTTCATATACAAAAACAACGATTTCGAACCCACTACATTTGTGACGAGGTCATGCTGCGTTAACTATTAAATTGCAGCGAAATGAAAAGCGCTAGGGATAAAGTGTCAAATAACAAGTTGTAGAGGATATTAAGGGGTACCAAATGAACTATAGTGACGATAAATTTAGTTGATTAATAATTAGAATAATTACAAAACTCCCCAAAAACGCTAATTTTGAGTTATTTTACTAGTAAAAAGTCATTTAGTACACTTAACTAAAAGATATCTGTACATACATAGAAAGGAAATTCTCTCAACTTTCCAATGAAACCCTGGTAATAACGATATAAAGTATATTTTTTATATTAAAGTCTTTTAAGCACTTGTATGTCGATTACAGGAAAAAATTAGAAGTGAAATTACAAGGAAACGAGAAGAGATAGAAATATCATGTTGAAGAACAAATTATAAATCGTCCTCAAACCCATCTTTTGGATAATAGATATTGCTATAATCATAATTCATTATTTTGAGAAAATTAACAAAAAAATATTCAAAAACACCAACTTTGAGCTACTTTACAAGTAAAAGGTAATTAAAACTAATTAACAGAAAGATATGAGAACACCATTCAATAGAAAATTTTCTCACCTTTCCAATGGAACTAAAAGATTTGAAATACGAGGTATATTTTTCGAGTTGGAGGTATTTCAAGAAAAATAAGTTTTTTACGCAAAAAGTTCAATGACTCTGTAACGGTTGAGATTTGATGGTATGTGCAGAACGATTTTTTTCTCCAAATATGACAGGTAATCACCCTTCGAGAGATTCTTAATCATGAACCAAACACCCTGTATATTGCCATATTATACGTACGTATTCACCCTAAATAGTTCTAAAACGGCATAACGCAATCTCAAATTAATTTTCTGAACTGTCGATAATTGAATTTGCGCCAAATCCGCGTGATGTGTCAAATCGAGAACACAACGCGCCGAATTCGCGAAATTTACGCGACCGTAACATCCCTGAAAATATGTTTGAACGTTAAACTTCCTCTATGGGTCCAAAATTGGTTGGTTGCCTCGCATATTGATACTATTCAACGCAGTATTGTGCAACCGTTGTTACTGATGTTAGAGAACGAAGTTTTTTGGTACACCACCGCCGACATCGATACTTTTGACCGGTACCTATATTTTAAATTTGTTCGTATGAAAAACCTTGAAATTTATAAAAAAGTTTTGATTTGTTAGTACACTGAGAAAATTTGAAACAAAACCAAGGATGTTAAAATGGATGTTCCTCCTAGGCATAAATAAAGAAAATTTTAAATTTTAGGAATAGCTTGAAAAATTTAAATTTTACTTAACTTGCATCTATAAGATATCAACATTATACTCCTAAATGATTTACTCGAATTTGACTTAGTTCATTATCTAGAGGCCATCAAACTTGCCGTTGTGATGTAATTTCTATTGAATTACAAAATGTATTTTTAATCGGTCGTGGTTTTTGGTAAGAGATATACCAAATCTTATATCAACAACCCCGTAAAAATATAAAGGACGTTGGGTGCTGCTACTGGAATATTAAAATTAACACCTAACATAACGATTATCATAGAAAATGGATATCACAGTCATACCTCGTGTTAATGGTTTGTCCAAATGTTTGATTTCATATGGAAATGTATATTTTCGGCCCTAATTTCATCCGCAAAAGTGCTTAAGTTTTTATGCCATAAAAGCGATATTTTCGAGTATTAATTCAAAGCTACTACGATACGTTTGTTATCCCATATGTGTCAAGTTCTGCTATCTGCAATTAACATTCACACAAAAAATTGAGCCGACGCGTGCTTCAATTTTTCAATAGGGAAAATACATACACCTAAACGTCGTTGCCTAAACGCTTACAAATTTATACGAAGTTTTTGGTAAAATTACAATTTCTGTATTCAACAGTTGAAAAAATATATTTAAACCATTTTGATCCGCAGCTAATCAGCTGTTATCAAATAAAAACAAACAATACAAAACAGCCCAACCAAAACAATAATCTTACATCAGATTAAGGTTAAAACGGGGTAACGCGTTAAGACGCATACAGATAGCATCGGCACTGACGTATTTAGCTTCAGACTGTGCTTGATTCTTTTCATCAACATCGGTATGACATTCCATTGTTCGTATTAGAAAGCAACCCATGGATGGACAGATTTTTTCAAACCTAGCCCCGAAGCTGTGACTGGGGAAGTTAGCGCTCCAAGTATTCTTATTTTTCTCGAAAATATGGCTATCCTAAGACTCAACGCTGTCTCAGAAATCGTAGACTCGTTAATATCAATAAAGAAACTCCACGGATCCCATGTTTCAACAATAAAGATTATTCAAGCTAGAGACTTTTAAAATCTCTTTTCAACACATAAATACCCTACTCCTACCAATCAAAATTGCATCGATTAGTTCCAGAATTCTACCAGATTATCAACCTTGAAGATATACTAATTCTCGGCAGGCTACAGAAAAACAGTGGTGATTGTTAATTAGGAAATTAGGATATAGGAAAACATAACAGATTTCGTGAAAAACGAGTTCAAAATTTGGATCGCAGTATCCTTTACGTTATAATTCGAAATTGATTTTTGCCTTAAATCATGCTTATTATAACATATTTCAAATCTGGCAAAAGTTAAATGTAGCTTAAGAAATTCTTTATCCAGTTCTATTGTTATCTCATTTTCTAAGATTTTGCGACTTAGTCCGGTGTGACTTAACACCGACCACTTACGTTTCTAAGATTAAGCAAAAATGCTCAGGATATTAAAAAATAGACATAATCAGAAATCAAACCTAGGACTTTTTGTTGATGTCTAACGGGAGCAGATTTTTAGATTTATGAAATAGGAGATTGAATTGAAAAAAAAAATGAAATAGGAGATTGAATTGAAAAAGAAGCAACACTTTTTCGGCCAAATGCCCTGCATTTTAGCCATCCTTGAGGATCGCTTATTTCATTCATTCTTTGGTCTTTGCACTCGTTGGACATTACCAAAATAATTTCAATAAAGGAATGGATTCTAACGATAGAATCCAAATAATGAAAAATATAGACATCTAACATGCTCCATGCGAGCATCAGCAGTATATATGTGAGTATGAGAATTGATGCTGCGTTCATCCCTCCTAAATCTTTCTTCCGGACACCCCGCACTGCAAAACTAGGCCTAGGTATAGCATCCAACAGCGTCGTTCTGCGAACCGTTTTCTAACATAGCTCACATAAATTAGATAAAACACAGAACAGAATTTTACCTTCTTCCAGCCGGGATCGTTCCTTAGCCAGCAGTCGTCAGTATCCCACTGTGCGTCGAAGGTTCTTTTCCATAGAAATATAATAAAAAAAAGAAGTCACACACCAACAAACGACAGAATTCCTTGAAAACAGAGCACTGGATTCTCCGCCGAAGGTTTCCTTACTTTGGCGACTTCATCAAACAATAAACAGTATTTACAGAACACATTTTCACCGCAACCCAACTCTACATCCAAAAGTCGTTTAGTTTTCTTGCGATTTTCCCTGATTTTTAGCTCACGTTACAATACCCGAACTGGCTGCCATCACGTCACACATATGTACGGTTTCCGTCAGCTACGCCTGACCAGATTTTCTATACTCAGCCAGCTCAGTCTGGATTTGGAGGCACTTTGCTACGTATTTACGTTCCACCACATCAGCTCACAAACACCACGGCAAGCGTCTTATATCGGCTTGGAGCACGCACCGCAAACAGCTTATTTTTCTTATTATTATTTTACTTTCTGGTGCACACACCACACCAACTCGGCTCTCTATTATAATACCCACGAAGCACACAATCGAAAAACAACACTTGAAACCGTCGGCCAAAGAAGATGAGAAGCATAAACGAAGGACCGCGCGGAGCAACAACGAACATGCGTGCGACTAGCAGCACAGCTCGAACCCAACTTAGCCCAAAGTGGTTTTATGTTCTTTTTCCTTCGACCATCATCATCGCCTCACCAGGCTGTTCTCTTTCTCTCTTTCTGCCCATTGACGGCGCCGAATTTCACTCTCTCGATTTTACTTCACCAACACAACGAACGGTTGCAGTTGTAAACACTTTACGCGTAGTTTGTTTACAGGTACCGTACGCCGAAATCGCTTCGTAGACACTCGTCTGGTCTTGCTACGGTATTTTCATTCCTGTGTATGGATGAGAACGAATGCATGAACTAGAAAGTTCATTTCATTCTTCTCGGAAGTGCGTTGGATGAAGTTCGCTTGGTCAATATGAAAGGTGGTGGCATAATATAAAAAGATCATTTCTCGACAAACATATGATTACGGCCTAAAAGCCAACTGTCAAAATCCACTTTGAATGGAAATTCCGGACAAACCGTTACACGCCAATCACAGATGTTGGTAGTAAATGAAAGAGAAAAGTTTTCTCTTTCGTAAACTGTTGTGAACTGTGTTCGACTAGTAACGGTTTGTCTGGAATCTCCATTCAAAGTGGATTTTGACAGTTGGCTTTTAGGCCGTAATCATATGTTTGTCGAGATTTGTTGCTCAATCGCAAAAAGCAATTTGAAATGAGAGTGTACATAATAAGGTAATCAAAGCAAAAACTAGAGTAAAAATGAATAGACAATTCAATTTCCGAACAGAAAACAAATCATTTCTCAATTTACATTTTGTTTTGCGAAATGACAACATAATATTATTAATAATTAATTAATAACTTTATTCATCATATTATGATGAATAAAGTTCTCGACTAACACGTGATTAGGGCGAAAAAGCCAACTATCAAAAATACTTGAAAAAGAATTTTTAAATGGGATGTGATACTCGCAACACAAGATAGATCCTGAATTAAATGTAGTTTTTCATAGATAGGAATGTATTTAATTTTGGTAATAATTTAAAATGTATCACCGCATTTCTTAAGAAACAGTTGCACAAACACTGAGGCAATTCTACCTATCGAACACTCAAAAAGTCTACCTATCGGACACAAAGAATAGCAATGCTCGGATGCATGGCGAGTATCGTTATCAAGTGATTATAATTATATAACTATATAATTATAAAATAGAGCTAGATCACCGAAAGCGACCATCATTCGCAGCTTCAGTGATCAGGTCTGTGACATCTTACCGAATATGGTAGTTCGATTGAAGGTCCGAGGAGTTTGCTCTGTAAATATTGGATCTTCCGAAGGAATAAGAAGTCAAACGCGAAGAAGCACGTAATGTAAGTGATAAGGAACGTGAAGGTGATTTTGCTGATACCCAAGCTGCCACGTAAGCTTAGAGAAAAATCAGACTGGTGAACTAAATAATGAACATTGAACGAATCGTCTCCCGATACACGATGCCGAGAGAAAAGAAATTCGCAGCGAGTAACAAATGAGCTTCTAAAACTTCAGCAGCAGTAGGAGAAGCGCAACCAGGAAGATCCAGAACCGCGAACGTATATTTCTAACATATGATTAGGGCGTATAAACCAACTGTCAAGGTATGTTTTCAGGACATGGAAAGCGAAGCGTATGCATGGATGTATCATTCCAAAACCGAAGCAACTTGAGCAGATCCTCAGCAGACAAAAATATTGTCAACGAGAAAAGAAAAGCACAAATTGATTGTAAAAACATTCTACTGATATTTCTATGTACTTGTGCTCATTTTTTCACCTATTGTGTCATTCGCGTTTTTCGACAAATTGCCTAGTTTGTCCACCTCTTCAAATATTTTCTTGTTTTCAATACTTGCGTAAGATAATTATTTAAATTTTCAGTATAGAGAATATTTTAGATTTATAGGTTGGTTAACCATGTACTGATCTGGGTCACTTTCTCGATTGTGTAATAGACCAGTAGGATTTGATTAAGGTTCAACTGAGGAAACCTCAACTGTTTTTTTCATTTTCAAAGATGACCGCTTTTACAGTCTTACTCAATTATAACCTGGGGGTAACGCGGCTGGAATACCTTGCTTGCATACATGCACGAAAGATTAATTCAAGTACATAGAAAGATTGTACGTCATTTCCTGGAATATTCTCCAGAATGTACCAGTTCTTGGAACGCACTTCTCGATAATTTTTATACTATTGAGATCTGAAGTAAATATTGCATGTAAACTTTGAGAACATTGCATTTAGAACTATTTTTACCTATATTGCAAAACTAATATTTTGTTTCGGTGACTTTAAAAAGATACAATTGACTTTATCGATATTAATTTACACCAACAATCATTGAAACGTAGCTTTCCCAATATTTGCTCGGTTTCCTTGACAGTTCGTATAAATAAATACCATTTCAGAAATCTTCGGAACCATTTCCTAACTATTCATATAATACTCATCATATTGGGAATACTACTGATACATTCCATCATTAGTTCATTTTAGTTACCATTTCCAATACATTCCGTGTATCCTATATTGGAGATCTGTACTTTTGCGCTAGAGATTAATATTGCTCTGGTGATCTTTGTTATACGTGTATCTGTTCAAACCTGTAGCTTAACATGATCAAAAATCCTCGTCTTACAATATTACGGCGATAGCTCAGTTGGATAAAGCGACAGTCCAGTTAGTCTAAACCAAGCTCTCGTCAGAAGATTGCGTGTAACAAAATGAAATTTCATCAATCGATAGAATTGAAATGTGAAAGGGAAGACATTTTTTTTCTGCGCCAATATTTTATACATCGCTATATCTAAAATATGCATGCCACCATAATCTGTATAGTTTTTGAATGGTATGTTGTCAAAATGTATATGAAAAATCGCATATTTTGGTATGGTGACTGTTCTTAACGACCCGTTGTTTGTATGGTCGAGTATGGAAAAACGACACTGGTTATGTTCGATATTATACCAGGCAATGGTTAATCTATTGTTTAACGAACCATATTGAAAATCGTTTTTCGACGTTTGATACAATTTGGCATATGGTACAGATTTATGCGGGAAGTTATCATTGCTCGCTTATCATGATAATGATAATAAAAAAACAAATTCACATGCATAGGTAAGTAAATTTATTTGAAATCATTAGTAATTAATCGAAGTTCTAGCAAACAGGTTATGCTAAAAACAAGGAAAAATCTCAAAGAAAGTCGTAATTTAATCTTAAATTAATAATATTCCAAAAATTTTTGAAGCAAATAAATTCTAAAAAAATCTCTTGATTTGCTTTTGTGTCAAAGAGGGCTAAATCGCATAGATCATAGATCACATTTTTTATAAAAAGTGATAAAATATCTGCACTAGTACTGTAAACAATATTAGTAAAAATTAAAATCAAAGAAAGTCCAAAAGTATTTTCAGAGAAACTTCATATAGATTAAAAAACAGTCTACAAATATTTCCAAAGAAGTATGCATATTTATAAGAAGGCAGCATTTTAGACAGATACATTCACAACACTAAAACCCGTTTTACCTTAATTTCAACTAATAAAAGTAGTTGATTTCGTCTAGTGGATATTTGGGCGAACTAACTTTTTGTTGAAAACAATAATCTAGAGCTGCTGATTTGATGCTGCCAGTCTCAGTTTGGATACGAAGGTTTCAGCCTCGATACAAAACTTGATAAACTTACCTGGGTTGAAGCTTCAAAAGCTTGTCTCTGCTTGTAACGTTTGTAGAAGCACATAGACTCCGCACTAGACATCACAACTTTCATTGAACCCAGCACGGCACATCTACTATTTGGTGATTACGACCAACCTGGACTTTTTTGGAAGAACACCCCCTCCGGGTATGCCTTCCCAGACCCTTCTGAATTAACCTTTTCGAGAGCGAGTACTATCTCCCTGGACGGGCTGTCTGTACTGAACATGCAACAAACGTCTACAGTGAATATTAGGCGAAATAAAGAAGCTTCAATGAGCTGCACCGTTTCAGGGGCACTTGAGCCATTAGTTACGGTAGACGCACATCATCCTCCACTTCTAGTAACGCAGATTTGTTCGCACCTGGTTCTCTATGACGAGATGGAGGATGTCAGGGAGTTCAACTTTTCGAAGACTGACTTCTCTAGACTTCACAACTCACTACAAACAATCAACTGGGAAACTTTCTTGAATTTCGCGATCGATGTAAATGTTGCCGTAGAAAAAGTTTCACAGGCGCTAAAACAGCTTTTCAGTATACACATGCCTGCACCTCGTCCCCGAACAAAACCAGAATGGTCCAACAACCGGCCAAGTAAACTGAAAAGATTGCGATCAGCTGCGCTTCGACATTACACTACTCGACGAAACCGATCACAAAAAGGGAGTTCACTCTAATCAGTAACAGCTTCAAAACATATAATCGCTTTCTCTACTCTAGACACGTAGCACAAACCCAATCCAACCTAAAACGAAACCAAAAACGCAAAACATTTCTCGAGTGTGTTTAAAACTGAATCGGCTAACTGAACTCAGGTGGACTGTGTCCCTCGCGATGTAATGTATTAAGGAAACAATCAATTTACTGACGAAGACATTTTAGCTGCCATAAGCAAGTTAAACTCTTCTACATCATCGGTGGGGCCAGATGGGATTGCTTCCATTATACTGAAAAGGTGCACAAGTGCATTGTGTACACCCAAATACAAATATGTATAATTTGTACACCTTTACCACTAATCTTCAACCAATCACTGTCGCAATCAGTGTTTCCCGTGTGTTGGAAAAAATCAGCAATGTTTTCCGTTTTTAAAAAATGTGATAAGCAAAATGTTGCGAACTATCGTGGCATAACCTCGCTCTGCGCTGGATCAGAGTTGTTTGAGATACTAGTAGGAAATATGCTCTTTCGTGAGACCAAAGCATACATATCGAAGGACCAACATGACTTTTTCTTTGGAACTACAACATCGCCGGTCAATTGCTCGAGAGAGTGTCAGTTACCAGAGACCTCGGTGTACTTCTGGACTCGCAACTGACATTCAGAAACCATTACTCTCTCTTTATAGCATAGGCAAATAGGAACGTTGGCTTCATAATTAGAATCGCCAACGAGTTTACTGATCCATATTGTCTGCGGGCATTGTATTTTTCACTTGTTCGGTCTGTTCTGGAAGCTTTGTAACGTGCTCCGGTGGGGGTCAATTTAATTTATAATTTATTTCACACTCAAACAACACAATAAAAACACAACAGGTACCCGCATAAATCTGCACCATATGCCAACCATTGAATCAAACGTTGAAAGACCATTTTCAATATGGTTCGTTCAACAATAGATTAACCATTGCCTGGTATAATGTCGAACATAACCAGTTTCGTTTTTCCATGCTTGACCATACAAACAACGGGTCGTTAAGAACAGTCACCATACCAAAATATGCGGTTTTCCATATACATTTGGACAACATACCATTCAAGCACTATACAGATTATGGTAACATGCATATTTTAGATTTAGCGATGCATAAAATATTGGGGGAGAAAAAATATCCTCCCTTCCACATTTCAATTCTATCAATTGATGAAATTTTATTTTGCTTCACGCCATTTTCTGGTGAGAGCTGGTCACTAAGTGGACTGTCGCTTTATCCAACTAAGCTATCGCCGTAACATTGCAAGACGAGGATTTTTGATCATGTTAAACTACGGATTTTTGGAGTAGCATAAACAGATATACGAATAACAAAGACCACTAGAACAATATTAACCACTGGCACAAAAGTACAATGTAGTGTACAAATCTCCAATATAGGATACACGGAAGGTATTGGAAATGGTAACAAAAACGAGTATGGTAGTACAATAGTTGAATTATAATGGTGAAATATTGCAGTAGTATTCCCAATATGGTGAGTATTATTTGAATAGTTTGGAAATGGTTCCGAAGATTTCTGGAATGGTATTTATTTATACGGGTACCTAACACATTAAATAGCCTAATAGTCTTCAACAAAAATACTCAGCTTTAGCGCCATCCTATATAAATAGAATGCCAAGTCTCAATATTGTTTTGCCCAGCTGCTAGCGGCCAGTCGTTAGTTCGGGCAGAAGATATAAGAAAACTATTAGGACCTCGAACATCATTATTCATTTGATAAGGTTCAACGTGATGTCCGGAAAGAAAATAAATCTGCTCTAAGTGTCATAAATACATTACACACGTTGTTGTTTCTTGTGTATTTACATATAATTTTAGTCTCACATGAAGAAATTCTAGGAATAACACAAAATGACAATTCTAAAGGCATCTTTCGAACATCCTCCCTACGGAAGAATTTGACTGTGAAAATCCTGCAGTCGTGAATTATCATCTGAGACACCACTAGCTAGCAGCCATGCATGGACCATTAAATGCATGAAAGGTTCAAAGTAAAGCATTCAAACCAGCATGATAACAAGAAAACGCTCGATTTTAAACAATAAGTGGATTGATTTTTTAAATTTATTATTTGTTTATTTCGGTGGTTCAAGCACTGCAGTTAAACTTCACATGAAAGCGTTTACTCGAGTTAACCAGTTTGAAATTTCTTTAGCAATAATTTACACTGATTTTGAAAATTTTTAAACGCCCGTTGAATTTTACGTCTTGACCCGGCGCAGCTTCGTGCAAACCGGTTCTACTATATAAATAATCTAAGGCCACGATACTTTGCGACAATACACTCAGGTGATATGACTATTGATTACTTAAGAAAAATAGATATTTTTGGAAAAATTCGGATAGTTTTGTCCCTTGGTAAAAGTCTACTTAAGTCTACTAGAGGGAAGGGAGGGTCAAAAAATCTCAAATTTCGGTCTACGTGGTTTATGAATGGTTATCAGTTATCTGAACTGGTGGTGGACACAAAATACATAATGAATTTCTATTGTGATGGAAAGAAACGCATTTAATTTCGCTGACTTTTAAAAATGCATCACAAGTGATTTGCCCCTCCAGTTGCCCAGTGAACTACAGTTGCAGGAATTAATTCAACTTGAAATGTTATTTTATTTGAATTAGCACATAGAATTAATTTTTCGTTAGCCGTGTGAGCCCTGTTAAACCGAACTCAGTACAAAGTGCTACAAAGTAAAAGCAAAATTTACAGGAAAAGACGAATCGTCAGCTAACCAAAATAATGCTGTATATAGATATCAAATGATCGTATTGTCCAAAATGCTGAAAATTCATAATAATTTCTTTTAAACTGAAAAGGGAAAAAGAAAATGAAAATCTCGCCAATAATATCACAGAGAACAGACATCCATGATCGAACCAAAATATTTAAAAAACGTGTGTAAACATTTGAATTAATATACGATAAACACTAGCGCCGCCAAACCAACTTGTCCCAACTATCCGTCAAATCCATTCCAGAACCGGTTCGAAATCCTGAATGGATTCAGTATGGAATCTTGCTCAAAGAAAACAACCGATTCCGACTCTACCGGTTCATGCATTTCAGTTGGAATTCATACTGGAAGTCCGAACCGGTTCCAGACTAGTTTGACTGGGTTTAGGAATAACCGCTGTCAATTTAGTCGAACTCAGCCTCAAAAAACATGACGACACCCACTGAGACGTCCAAAAAATTGTATCAAAATCGTTCAACACGGGTCCAACGATGGACGTTCGTTGAACGGTTATTTGGACGTTGTCCAAATTGGTCCAACGAACGTCCTTCATTGGACCATTTTGAAACCAACCGTTCTTAGAGGGCAGTAGCGCACCTGGTTTGGATATCCCAACTACCTACGAGACCGTTAGATTTTTACACAAGTTGAATGCTGAAGATGGACGTCTGTTCTCTGTGATAATATGTTCGCGAAATTGCAGACTCATTTGCTATGACCGAGCAAAATGTCAGTATAACCTTTTGAAAATACATTCGAGATTTATTAGAAATTGTTCTCGCCTAACAATTGTTCATTACCATTTTGAACCATTCATAAATTCATTCGATGTTCGAACGATACCAACACATATAAAACGGTTGGAAGCAACCATCAGGAGAACAGCGGATTACGAACAATAACAGAGAGGAAATGTCAGTCCAGTAAAGAGAGAGTGAGAGCAAGTTTTGATTGATCAATCGTTCATTTTCGCTGCACGGTCATTCTGCGAATAATAGTAGCAAGTAACATATCTTTTTGTTATCAAAACGTATTTCATTGTTTTCCATTAGTCTTACTACGCATTTTATTATCTGGAATCTCCACAAATTGCTTCCTATGGTTTTTGCAGTGAATTTATGTTAAGGATGAATCAAAACGGATAAACTCTTATCCCCAGCTGTATCCGAACCCATCAACGAAGTTTCCGTGAAGTTCGTAAGTAGTTCGCTGCCTACAGCTACCTTTTACATAACATTGCCCTTATCTAGCGTAGCACAAAGAACTGCCTACTCCATGCAAGAAAACACTAGAAACTGCTTTCCATTTTTAGATTTTTCACTGGCCCTTAGAAAACTTCCAAGGTCACGATGTAAAAATGTCCCAACATTGATTTTTGTATATCGATTTTCTCACTGAATTGATAGTTGCTGGAGCCACGATACAAACTGGTTATGGATATGTTATATCTAGTTACAGCAGCATACGTTCAATGTGTCTTGAATTTTATTATCCTAGTTCCTTAGACTTCTTGCAAATAGATCATTTTTCTAAAACCTTTAATATCATTGCAGCTGGAAACTCGTCCGTTGTTTTAGGGATATGCATTTTCCCATTTATATCACTACTCGATTGTTTACAACAACCACCCACTATTACACCCTGCTGTCGAATCACTTTACGTGGTATCTTGCATGAGATCACTATTTGCTATTCCGGTGCTGCACTAGAGAACACGGTACAAAGCGATAAAGTTATTGTGAAAATTAGCATCGACTTAGCACACCTACTGCAGCAATGGAAATCTCCAACGAAGATTGGATCGACCGGGCACAGGAGAATATGAAAAAATTCCTGAACCGAGGCGGCGCTTGTCGTGGGGATGAAGCCCAGCTGCTACAGGGCACCAGCTTGCAGAACACGCTCGGCTACGCACTTAGCCTAACCATGAAGGACCCGAACGAGTGGACCGACGAGGAGCTGCAACTGAAGTATATGGAGCAGCTATGTTTCTATGACGAGGAATCCCGTAAGACCATCGACCGGCTGATGCAACAGATGTACATCGGAATCCACACCAATGTGACCTGCCGTTTGACGATTCTGCCGATCGAGTTGTACAGCGAGGGAAAACTGTACGAGGTGCCGCTGTTTCGGTACCAATTTCAACAGGCTACCGACACCGAGCCCAAATTTATTGACTCCATCGGGAGGGTGTATCAGAATTTTGAGGATTTTTTGAAAAACAATAAGTATCCCTCTGCGGAAATGATGTACCCGAAGGAGGGGAAGCTGGTGGCAACCAACTTGAAGAATGTGGTGTACGACATAGGAAAGACGCCCGCTTGGAAGAACTATTACTACAAGGCGCTTGATATTGCGACTGGGATAATAGGTAGGTTTCGATGTTGTTTAAAGTTAAAACATAGCTAATATGTACTGTTAAGTTAAACAACAAAGAGGTTAAAGGTTTCAACTATTCGGTCATCACTGCATTGCATTCTTTTCCCAGGCATCGCCGGAGCTACCGGAGCCATTTTTCTGTCGGGAGGGATCGCTATGCCGTTCATTGCGGCAAGTGTAGGATCAGCCATCTACGCCACAGGTCGTTCAATTGATGTACTGCGCGACAAAAGTGCCCACCAAGAATCGCTGAATCCGCTGTGCGATTCTGAATCACGAACTGCCTGGTTGAGCCTGACGGCTCACGTGCTAACTTTCGGTACTATGCCGCACATTTCCGCCCTCTCCGGAGTGGCATCCACTAGTCACAGCATTGCCACCGGGTTCAAGGTGTGCAACTTTATCAACGAAACTGGTGAGATTGTTACTCAAAAATAGTTTGATTTTTGCTAGCGCAAGTTTTTCTTCGTTTGTAGGAAATATCATCAGCGATCTGGTGATTTGTGACACTTTGTCGGCAATGCATTCCAATTACTACAACGCCAGCATCGAAACACGTCTAGCGCATGCCGCCTCGATCTGCTTTTGGACCAAAACCGTAATTAGTATCCGCCAGGCGGAACTGATGATGAAGAACAATGCGATTGTAGCGCTGAAATTGTTTGGCTTCGAGGACCATTTCTGCGAGTATTTCAACAATGACTCACGTGCGATCGATATTGGATTGAGAATTGTTAAACATTCGCTGCAGAACAATGTGCTCATCGTTTCCGATAAGAAGGACACGTCCGCCATCACAATCGATCGGATAAAGTTTTGTATCGAAACTTTGCTGAAGCTGGAACCAGAGGAGGTGGAAAAGTTGTTTCAGATATTGCAAGCTGTCACCACTGACCGGGACCGAGAGTTGTTCAATGAGCTTCGGCTACTATGCGAAAGTGATGTAGATCTGGTTCGATTTATATCAGCTGAAGCAGAAGTAGAGCAACTGCCGGTTAGTGAATTAGCAGAAATGCTCATACACGTGTACGCTTCATTGAAGAGCCAGGATCAGTTCAAGATGAGCATCAACGCGGTGGACGGTGTCTGTGTTGGCAATGGTCTAAATCTTACTATCAAGCAGGCTTTTATCTTATTCGCTTCCAAGGACGGTCACAAAGGCGTTGCCGCGCTGATTGACGCTGTACTGGAGCTTCCACCCGAGCAGTGCAAAGCACTGAGCAAGATAATCAAAACCGAACAAGATTACATATCAATTTTTAAGCTGAAATCCAGTGATGATAATAGCAGTAAGGAAGACATTAGCAACAGAATTAGAAATGCAATTTCAAAGGCCTTAACAGAAGAGCAGTAAATTTGTCGTAGCACATATCGTGGATAGCGAGAAAATGAGTGAAATCTAGCCAAATTTTTTAGGGATGCTTGATGAGACTATTAGGCAAACAACTTTTTAATGCACCGCAAAATGTTTAGAGAGGGGGTAAAACTCCCACAAACACGCACATACAAATATAAATTTAGAGTAACAGAAAGCAAAAATATAGAGTGTAATTCCTACTTTAAAATGAAGACGCTTTAACGTTTCTAACATACAAAATTGTAGTAAAAGAAAATCAATGAAGAGACTAACTTGCACCTGTTTAGATATACTTAGCCAAGAAAACTGATGATGATAAAACACCAACAATTCGTATGAAACATGAATCCTGTAGCTTATAGATTTAGATGCTCACATTAGAATAACTGTTAGGAAAACGCAGTATGCGAACCAATGTTAGTATTGTTTCATCAATTGCGAAAACTAGTGAACCAACGTCGGTGCAGTGCAAACAGAACTTGTTACAGTTTATTTTTCATATATGTACGTACAGACAAAACGAAACTCTATTATGAATGATTTATTTTTGACAAATATATATAACCGATCTACACTGATAGATGGCACCATGCTCTGGCGATAAGCTGAACTACGCTTGTTGGTTATTTTGCTCGAAAAAGTATCATCCTTGATTTACTCGGGGGGCAAGATCAGCAACCGCAGTTTATTAATTTGTTCATCCTTTAAAATCGAAGATTCCCAATCTTAATGGCTCCTTTCTTAGGGTGTTTTCAATCAACTATTACAGTTAACTTCTGATTTGTTTAAAGGGTGTCCCACATCAAATTGCATCACGGAAATAACGCTATATAAAAAAAATCATCGAGCTTTTCTCATGAAAATTTGGGAAGAAGTAGTTTAGAGTGTATCGTTCAAACTGTATTTTTTATCGCTGTCAGTGCGAAATGATTTTACGCAAGCACTTGGAAAATCCTCAACTCTCTTATCGGGACATTGGCAAACAACTCGGAATCGTGCAGTTAACGGTGAGTCGTGTGATTAAACATTACTACCAAACTCTGAGCATCGAACGGAACGAGAAATGCGGTCCGAATGGATATTCGGTTAGTGATCAGGATCACAAGCGTGTAGTGAAAGCGTTTAAGCGGAATCCCAAGGCTTAGGTCAGGGATGTGGACAATCTCTCCAAATCTTTTGTTCAAAGAGCCAAGGACTGGGACGAACTGCATACGTACAAAGTGCAGAAGGTTCCAAATCTTGACGAACGACAAAATACGGTGGCATGGCCACGGGCCCGTAAACTGTACACGTATTTTGTCACATCATGGATGATGAGCCTTTCGTCAAGGCGGAGTTCCGGCAGCTTCCGGGACGGATACGATTCGCTAGTTGGGGCGCAGTCGTGACCCAACTAACGAATTTTCGCTGTATTTGAAAACGAAGGCGAATTTTGTCAGAACAATACTCACATTCGTTGTAGTTTGATCTATATTTTGATACCATGCAATAATTTCTGGAGATTTTACTTGATTTGAGGGGATTTTTTTGTCAAAAAAGATTATTAACGCTTTACTTTCACTGTATAGCATATGTGCCGTTTACTTTTGACTCTTTGCCAAACTTTAAATGGTTTTTAGCTGTTGGCTATTATGTATGTTTTTATGTTTTAGAAAGTATTCTGAACACATTTAAAATGTTCATAGCATAATTTCACGCGCATTTCATTAAAGCATTATTAAATTAGACAAACAGGATTAAGAATTTGATTATCAATCAAGATATTGAAGCAATTTACACCTTGTACGTTTTTTTTGTGTATTTGACAAGCATTAATATTATATTAAACTCGATAGATTTCGATCAAAAAGCTTATTGGCCTTTTACTTCAATCGTGTGGCTTTTTGGCTGTTTACTTTTGGCCGTCAAATTATTTATTGGCCTTTTACTAAACTTATTTTATTACGTCTCAAAAAGAGTTATGGACATACTCAATGTGTTTTAAGCGTTAATTCAATTAGCTGGGTAGTTGAATGCATTGTCGTTTTCATGTTTTGCATATTTCTTCGACGATATGAGATTTTTAAAAAGAGAATACTAAGAAAAATGCTTTCTTCTGTTTTATAATAAAGCACTCGGTTATAAGAAAATGATGTTTTTTTTTATCTTAAAATACGTTTATTTAGGCCCAAATGCTGTAGCTTAACGAGGCCGATAATTCATATTTTTTATATTACATGTCACATGTTAGTGGGGGAAGGGAAAGCCGTATTTAGGGGCGGCTTGCTCCCCTCTTATGTAAGTAAAGGAAAAAGGTAGGAAGTGGGATACATATTGTGTAATTGACATCGTCGTTTACTGATTGATCATTGTGGCGGATATGCACACTTTGTTGTAGTGTTGTAGTTTCCAGCCTGTAATCGCAGGGGCGAGGGGAGGGTCGATATTTCGGATAATTATTGGCACTCTATATCATCTGCATGTGCGGTATGTCATGATGTTCTGGATAGACGGTTACCAAGAAGAGTATGCACCGAAGACTCGTGAAGCAATGCCATATTGTAGATACAGGGATAGGTTGGTGAGATTCTACTGTGAATGAGAGAGGGTAAAATGTATTAAACTTGGACATCAATGGTTTTCAAAAAGATATAGATAAGAAAAATATAGGGGTGGTCACGGCTTGCCAGGACGTCCCGGACTGGCACATAGGGTGATCTACCTCGGGCCCGAAGGGAATCTATTAGTTGGGACCTGGCAACACAGTACTCTGCGCACAGCCAAACAACATGCTCGATGTCGTGATAGCCGTTCTCACAAACACAATGATTACTTTCAGCAAGCCCTATACGACGGAGATGCGCGTCAAACGAGTAATGGTTGGACATGATCCTTGACATCGTACGAATAAAGTCCCGGTTCACATCCAACCCCTTAAACCAAGCATTCGTTGATACCTTCGGGATAATGGAATGTAGCCACCGTCCCAGATGCCCATTGCTCCATGAGGTTTGCCAACTATCGAGCGTCCTCTGACGAGAGATACTGAAAAATTCGTTGAAGCAAATTGGTCTTTCGTAAGTGTCGTATCTAAGAGATGAGCACGGTTGACGTTATACGTAGATGAATTGATGTTCTGTGCCATGTAATCGAAGTACAAGGACATGAATCGGGTCTGAGAATTAAGCTCGACAAGCCTTTCGCAATTTGCAATCACCAATGGGTTCAGAATATCACATCGAATGAGCAATCGATATGAGAGGTCCCAAAATCGATTTTTCAGCGGAAGAACGCCCGCCAGCACTTCGAAACTCATCGTATGGGTCGAGTGCATGCAACCCAAGGCAATACGCAAGCAACGATACTGGATTCGCTCCAGTTTGATGAAGTGTATGTTCGCAGCGGAGCGAAAGCAGAAACATCCGTACTCCAACACTGATAATATCGTTGTTTGGTACAACCTGATTAGGTCTCCTGGATGGGCACCCCACTATGTTCCAGTTATTGTACGGAAAAAGTTGATCCTTTGTTGGCACTTCTGTTTCAGATACCTAATGCGACATCCCCAGGTACCTTTAGAGTCGAACCATACCCCGAGATATTTGAATGTTGAAGCCTGAGCAATAGTTTGATCCATTAATTGAAGCTGTAGTTGCGCTGGTTCGCGCTTTCTAGAAAATACGACTAGCTCAGTTTTCTCCGTGGAGAACTCGATACCCAGTTGGAGAGCCCATGCAGACAAATTGTCCAAGGTATCTTGCAGTGGTCCTTGCAAGTCGACGGCTTTCGGACCTGTAATAGAGACCACACCGTCATCTGCAAGCTGCCTTAGCGTGCAGGAATTGACAAGACATTCGTCAATGTCATTCACGTAAAAATTGTAGAGGAGAGGGCTTAGACATGAGCCCTGGGGAAGGCCCATGTAGCTAAATCGTGATGTCGATAAATCGCCATGCGAGAAATGCATTTGTTTTTCAGACAACAGGTTTACAAAAAGTTATTTAAAATTGGCGAAAGACCATGCTGGTGCAACTTCTCATAAAGAATGTTGATCGAAACTGAATCGAAAGCCCCCTTAATATCCAAGAATACTGATGCCATCTGCTCTTTGTTAGCATATGCCATTTGAATTTCTGTTGAGAGCAACGCAAGGCAATCGTTCGTCCCTTTGCCTTTGCGGAAGCCAAATTGTGTATCTGACAGTAAGCCATTTGTTTCGACCCAATTGTCGAGCCGAAACAGGATCATTTTCTCGAACAACTTCCGGATACAGGACAGCATTGCAATCGGACGATACGAATTGTGGTCGGAGGCTGGTTTTCCTGGTTTTTGGATGGCGATGACCCTCACCTGTCTCCAGTCATGTGGGACAATGTTACCCTCAAGAAACCTATTAAATAAATTCAACAAGCGTCTTTTGGCAGAGTCTGGTAGATTCTTCAATAAGTTGAATTTGATTCTATCTGGCCCCGGGGCTTTATTGTTACATGATAAGAGAGCAAGTGAGAACTCCACCATCGTAAACGGTGTTTCGTTCGCGGTATTGTAAGGCGACGCGGCGCGGTAGATTTTCTGTGCCGGGGCGGAATCCGGACAAACCTTCTTGGCGAAATCGAATATCCAACGGTTTGAATATTCCACGCTCTCGTTAGTACTGTTTCGGTTTCACATACGTCGGGCCGTGCCCCAAAGAGTGCTCATCGATGTTTCTCTTGTTAACCCGTCGACAAACCGGCGCCAGTAACTGCGTTTCTTAGCTTTCATTAAATTTTTCATTCGCTTTTCTAATATCGCGTACACTCGATAACTAGCAACTAACCCGTCGTTCCGGAAGGTTTTATACGCGGCAGCTTTCTCCGCGTACACGTCTGAGCACTCTTTGTCCCACCACGGGTTGGGAGAACGTTTTTGGGTGTTCACGTCGGGTACTCGTTTCGTCTGAGTTTGAATCGCGCTATCGAGAATCGAGTTGGACAAAAACTTATATTCTTCCTCCGGGGGAAGTACCTGTGTTGAATCGATAGTTTTGGATATCTCAGCAGCGTAGCTCTTCCAATCAATGTTTCGTGTGAGGTCATAGGGAACATTGATTGGTGTCGATGGTCTTGAACCAGTGGTGATTGCAATTACAATTGGTAAGTGGTCACTACCGTGGGGATCAGATATTACCTTCCACTTGCAATCTAACCGTAGTGATGTCGAGCATAAAGATATGTCCAGTGCACTTGCTTGCGCTGGTGGTCTAGGAATTCGTGTCATTTCCCCTGTGTTCAGAATTGTCATATTGAAGTTGTCACAAAGGTCTTGAATTGTCGAAGATCGATTATCGTCGTATAGACAGCCCCACCCCGTACCGTGAGAGTTAAAGTCTCCAAGAAGCAGGCGGGGCGAGGGAAGGTGTTCAATCACGTTGGAGAATCTTCGATATCCCATCATGGCCCTAGGAGGAATGTAAATAGAAGCAATGCAAAGATCTTTGCTGTGAATATCCAGTCCACAATGTCAGAAAATTTAAGGAATCCCGTTTTAGGTTGAGTTTCTGACTGTAAAATTGGAGCACTTGGGATTTTTGGTGCCCCGGGGAATGCTGGGAACTCCTGGTTGTATCTCAATTTCCCAAAACCAGGAGGTATTATCTTCGGATTTGTGCCAGCACTTCCAGTTGATGAATTATTTTTATTTTGTACCCTTGTTTGGGACAACCTAGGACCCTTACGAGGAAGTTCAGGTGAGTTATGATTAGGTCTTTTCCTAGAGTTTCCAAGCGGAGCCAAAGAATGTCCCTCGCAAGGGTAGTTAGAGGCGTTATCGTCAGTTGGCAAGAGAGCGAATGGGTTTTCGGAGATATGTGGAACAGCTCTTTTAAGCATTTCTGCGTAAGAGCGTCTGGAGCGATCTTTGGCGGATCGCTTCAGTTTATCCGCGCGAAGTTTGTACGTTGGGCATGTCAAAAGTGCATGCGGATTCTCCCCACAGTAAACACACTTCTCAGCGGGCCTACTGCAAGTATCATCCGCATGGCGTTCCCCACATTTACCGCACCGTTACTTGTTGCTACAGTAGGTGGCCGTGTGACCTAGCTGCTTGCAATTGGAACAATTCATGACCCGCGGTACAAACAGGCGTACAGGTAGACGAGCTCCTCCCACTCAACGTAGCTCGGAAGTGCAGATCCGGCGAAGGTTACGCGAAACGAGTCTGATGGATAGTAATTACCATCTTCGATGGACTTTGAGTGCAATTGCTTGCACTTCAAAATCTTAACTGATTGAAGGTTAGGGTCCTTAAAGCGGCCAGCCCCATCATTCATCAGATCATCGATAGTTAGACCCGCATCACTTATCACACCGTCGATTTCCACATCACGAGAAGGGATGTAGACGCGATACTCCAGCGTAAAGAGGCTATTGCTAACGATATCATTGGCCTGTTTCAAGTCAGTAACGACTACGCGCAGTTTATCTGACTGAACCTTTTTAATCTCGGTTACGGCCGAGTAACGTTTTGTCAGCTCCCGTGCAACAGTTATGCTGTTTAACGGTTTATTTTTGGGCCGAAAGTATACCACCCAAGGACCAGCGGATCCATCCTGGTAAACCTTGACTCGGGGGGGGGGGGGGGGGCTGTGAGACATTGGGGGAAAGTGGATCGACCATAACATTATCTGTCTCAGTATCAGATATACGTTCTTCTTCCCCATAATATTCGTCTTCGGAGGGTGATCCTTCTGTTTGTTCCATTTTGTTGCGGGAGCAACACGCTCGACCGCACTATTTAATTTAAATCAAAATAAAAAATCAAAAACAATAATAAAAAAAATCGATAAGAAAAGTAAAAAACGAAACACTTCACCAGTTGGTTCCTGACGAGCTGGTAGGTGAATTGATCCTTCGTTTGTTTTATCCGTCACCCGCGTGACCTTCACACAGTAGAGCTGATATAGCTCGTCTACACAAAGCCGTCTTTCAGGCAAGAAAACTGTTTAGTAACGCACTTCACTGCACTACTTTAACTGATATCGCAGGTAACAATTATCACTCGCGGGACTGTTTATTAGTAATGCTTTACTGCAGCCTCTGCCACAGCAAGCACCTTCGTACCACCGAAAAAACTAAACCACACCGGAGAGAACAAAAAGCACTTGTTTCCCGGTACAAAGTTGGGTTACGAATGAAGAAAATGATGTTTGATTGTGTTTAAGTCATTTTCAAACGAAAAAAGTAAAGGGCCAGAAAACCAAAACAAAACAAAAATGTTTATTGGCCGTTTCCTCAAGTAAACGGTCAATATATTATCGCACACCAAACTAACATTGGCCTTTTACTCAATACAGCGATATGTTTTTCAATTATTTTTTTATGGCATTTGGGTTTTTACAAGTGATAAAACTTCGAATAGAGATCCTGAATATAATAAAACGAAAATCCCAAATTTTGTTATTGGTCCTTTTCAAAAAAGGCGAGAAATCTATTCTCAGATTTCCTTTATTTTACTTCATTTTGGATCGTTTTTTTTAATTTTTTGCGTTCCTTGCTTTTTTATTTTGTTAATTTTTGATTTTTCTAGGTTCCTTAATTTTCAAATCGATAAATTTCATTTTGAATTTTGATTTTCATGTTTTTAAATTAATTATTCTCAAAATTTGTGACCCTAATGTTTTTTATGTTTTGTATTTTTAATTTTGTTTGATACCAATTTTTTAAATGATTTAGCTTTGAATTTTTTTAATTATAATTTTTAAATCTAATCTAATTTAATTTCTCGAACAAGAAAATTTGACAGGTATATACCGGAATCAAACCAATGATGCTCCTACCACTGTTGCCAGCGACAATCCCAATCTAGTGTTCTGTATCTACTGCTTTAAACGTTATAACTAAACTACCTAAAATTGAGTACTTTTGCCTCAATCTCGGGGTATCGTGCAGGAAGGTAAAATTAAGTAAACCGTATTGAAGGTAGTTTCCATTTAACTACGGCAAAAATCGCAACTCGACCATGAGTTCAATCGAAGACTGCATATCAAGAAGACTGGCAACTCTGTCCAGAATCTGGAGACAGTAACAGCAACGCCACTTGCGGGTAAAGGTGGTACTTCCCATAGTGATGCACAGCACATACATATATACACTTTTACATTAAGCTTCCTACCTTCATACAGTAGAGGTGCTGTAACCTCTGTCACTTCTCGTTTGTATGGGAGAAAGAAAGAGATATCAGTCTTCTTAATATGTAGTCTTCGGTTCAATTTACTTAAATTTATGTTGAATTTACCTAATTTTGAGTATACCCCAAACAACTCAAAAGTACCTTACTGCACGACTTCGACTGAGTCGAATCTCTCGTTTTATTTTTGACAACACTAAATAATAAATGCGAAAGCGACGCACAGCTAAGTTTAAAGAACTTATTCTGTGGGTTGCATTATTTTTGCGTGTATAGATATAATTCAATGGTAATCCCTCGGTCGGTTGAGAGAGAAACAAATCAGTGGCGCCCGAAACATGCGTGCCCCCACCGTACTGAGTGTTAATCACTCTCATTTCACGCACACACTCGAAGCACTCACTTATTCAATTGAATATAGCGTCGTTCGCTTCTTGCGCGTATCGCTTTCTCATTCTCGTTCAACTAGAACGGTCGGCCGACTGGGAAAATTTTAGTCGCACTCGCAGTCTGTTTCGGTGTGTGTTCTCAGTACGACGTTCGATTGCGTTTGTTCCGTTCCAGTCGTGTTCGTTGTGTCTCGGTCGTTTCGGTATAGTGTTTCTGCTGCAGTAGTTTTTTTTTTTTAAATTATTACGGTGCGTGTAGTTTTCAACCTAATTAGCTGCCCGAAACTTGTGTTTTACATTTTGCACGTTCTATTGCTATGATTTTTACCAGTGAACTGTGTCCCCCCATCGCAAAAGCGCTCTTTCGCCGAAAGGATTTATCAGCATAAAGTTTCAGCAAATTCGTCGGCCATTCGCACATACACACTCGCATTCGGGTTTCTTTTTCGGTGTCGATTATTGTGCTCGCCCTTGCTCTCCCATGCTCATATATACGGACCGGTGCGGTGTGTGGAAGTGAGAAGCCGATGGTGATTAATCGGTCGGGGGAGAGATTGTGATTAGAAGTCGTAAAAAATCTTTTCGTTAAAATTTTTACATGCGGAACAACCACCCATCCACCCACTTCTCGGTAAGGGTAGTTTTGGGTGGCCAATGGTGGATGCTGGTGCGAGTAGTCGGGAAGTGGCTGGTGGAAAATGAATGAAAATGCTTGCTACGGTGGTTTGGGGGAGAAAGAGATCGTGACCAAACGAGTTCCTTATGATGAGATTTTCCTTTCGTCGTTAGTTCGACAACGGGGTGTTTGTGAGAGCGTGATTCAGCCATCGGCCACTGTAGTGGTAAGAATCGAGTTGCGGGTGTACTACAGGTTGAGCTCGATAGTTTGACCGGTTTTAGTTTTTTGTGTTTTAAACGTAAATGACAGAATTTTTCATTTACGTTTAAGACACAAACCCAAAACTGGTTAATTAATAAAAAAATACAATAATTCTTCGCTCAAAATAGGTTCCGCTTTTCAATAGTAATATTTTGTTCTGATAAATTATAATAATATCTAGTAAAATATAAAAAAAAAAGTTTTTTGAAACTGTCAGCTTTACTTGACAGCGGTTGAAGTCACAAGGATTAGCTTTTTCAACAGCTCATCCCAGTGTATATCTACAGAATCACAGAAGGACTACGAGTTAACCCAACGATGCAGCCTAAAATCTAAAAAATTGACTACGTTCTAATAGATGGATAAGTTTTAGACACCAGGAACATTTACTGTCACTATGCGACTCGGCCACATTATCATCATGTGATCAAAAATATCGCTGGATAGACGATACGTGACGAGTATCAATGCTAAATCTTAGTATCGAATACCTATGCGATGACCATGCTGCCGAAGAATACGCGTTGTATCTGGGGGAAACCAAGGAATATATCGATCGTGAACCGACAAATGGGCGAATTTAACAAATGTACACAAACAGAGATTTGATTAATATCTGAAAGAGGAGTAAAAATACTTTATAAAAAATATAAAAACTCATTTATAAATATTTCACATTTCATGAAAATCAATAAAAAACAAAACGGCGGATCCGACTTTCAATTGTAAACAAAAAGCCAGGCGGGTTACGCCTCTGCATTTCTAAGGTAGTTTATACAGGCGAAATTGACAGCATCATTGCTTACAAGGTCCGTAAACAGAATCGCCCTAAACAAAAACCAAGTGCTTGTTACGCCCAGGGGGAATAACAAATTTTCCCCTCCAGCGAGCACGGCGAAAGCCACATTTGATTTTTGTTTTTTGGCGACACTGCAGGGCGAAATTGAGAGTCGTCAAAACAAGAGGGCGACTCAAAAATGGCCTAATCAACATTTCATAACAACACTCGGCGAAATAATCTGTTTTCAATTTTATCAACGAAAACGTTATTATATAAAACATTTTAGTTATGCTTCCGAAAACTAGTATTGTTTCAAAGTGTTTCAATACATTTGAAGGCGCAGTATGCAAACACTGTTAAAATACGATTTAATTTTCTGAACCGAATTTTCAAAGCTATTTTTCTCGATTCGATATCATTGCGACTTCGGCCCTTTGGTCGATTCATGATCGATATGTATCTGGACTCTGGAGGTAGCGCTAACACTTCGGAAGAGTAGCCTGGCGCGGTTACTTACGGTTTAAGGATGACTGGAAGAACGTACAATTCGTCCTGTTGCGATCACAGAGAATAGAGGTCTATCTCGAGCGTAAATGTTGCGTAAAATTTTAAACTCAGGAGCATCTACGGGAAGATTGGATGGAACCGGCAGTTTTTATTATTGAACTACGAATAAAATATTCGCGATCCAGAAGGTTTAACAGAAATTTCGCGAACAAACATTGCGCGTTTATCAATTTCAACCCAGACGATATAATTAGGTTTCTGTAGAATACCCAGGATAAACTGAGGCAACTGATCAAATTGATAATGGATAAAGTGATGTGCTACGTCCGCAAATTAGAGCCAGTTGAATTATTTCGTAATTTCGGAGAATCGGAGGATACGGAAAGGTTATGACCTCGCGTGTATTGGTTTGGAAGGTGTGATTAATATGAGTAGCTTGAAGGAGAAACCTACATTTCCCATCGTGAGCCTCATCGACGGAATCCGGGTATTATTACAGGAAATCTTACTTACTATGGATTCAGGAAAAGCTTTTGGTCGAACAATTTTTAACAACTACACGAAATCAATCGTCTACTTGAGGCTTATAAGATCGATTGATGTTTTCGAATGAAAGGTATTGCGAACCATTTATGACGAGATGTAGGTGTAAATACATCCTGATCGAAATAACACAAAGCAAATGGCAAATTTAAAAATAATTTAAAAAATAATGGTATTTTCCTGGTGGTTCAACATACGACGAGCTACCCTGCCATAGCCAGAAGAGCCTAAACGTTGGTTTGCTTTTGTTTAATAATTGTCGAACACCTCGCTCTGACTCCTATATCCTACACTATCGTTGTTAGCCACCGCCCGCACAAATAATCCTCGAGTGTTCCTCTACCCGGAACTGCTAATTACCGGCAAATAATCCTCCGATCCAGCGCGCCCGGCAGCTATTTTCGCGAATTCGGAGGAAATTTGCTGCTTCAGGCCAACGGCGAAAAACCGGTCCGCACCGAATACGCCGATGGGTAGAATAGGTTCGACACGACCAACGACTGGTTTTGCGAGCTTATTACTAGTGCTATTATTACTATTCCCTCATATTTTGCACATACATATTTAATGGGGTGTTTCCCGAAGCGCGCTCGCTCCCCTCGCATACGAGGTCGAAACCGTGCACGATGCTGGGCTGCTGTTTGTTAGCCCCCATGATGTGGGACTATCACCTTTTAAACTTTTATTTATTATTTTTTTGCTCAGTTTCGCATTTTCATACATGGTTCGTCGTAGCAACCGACAGACCAGGCAGTCCAGGCAGCGCAGTACCGGTGGTGGTACCTCAAGCCGAGCTGGTTTCTCCGGCCGTCATCGTCAGTGGTGTTTTCTTTTCACGCGCTCGTTCCAATATGTAAATTCATCCCATCTCCGATGCTTCAGACACAGGAATCAAAACCTGGGGCGCTCGGTAGTGTACTACATATTGGCTTGGCAGTGCGCTGTGCCTGCAGGCTATGGCAATCCGGTCGTGACTGTGCTGGTGTCCACGATGACTTCGAGCGGCAGCACTAACACTCCCACACCCGCGCGCGCGTGTGTTTTCCGTCCGACGCCGCCGGTAGCAGGAACGGAGTTTCAAATGGGGGATTTTTTTCCCGTGGTTCAAAAAAGTTTAAATCTGCAGAACATTTTTTTATAAGTTGACTGCAAAAATGCAAACAAGTCCTTGTTTAGCACAATCCATAGTTTCAAGATGTAGGTTAAAAAGATGCAAAGATCTAAAGATATGGTATTCCAGGTATTCAATGATCCAAGATGCAAAAAAACCAATTTAATTCAAGTAACGAAAGATCCAAAGTTGACCAAAAATGGTAAACTCCACTCAAACATCGGTAACCACCCGTCCCCAGTAGCTCTGCATTAAATCACAGTCGAGGTTCATTGAGATTCCCTGAAAAATGTGTGGTCACGTCTTCCTTCGGAAGGGAAGTAAACACGTTGGTCCCGGTCCATGTGTTGATGGGCCCATATCTAGGGTCTAGATGATGGTGTTACAACTCTGTCGTCGATAATAAAAGCGGACTCAAAAACCCAAAAATACTAATATTCAATGCTCTGAAGATTAAAAATGTCAATCCGTTGAGATTCAAAAATCAAAATCTCTCAAAATTCAAAAGCTTTAAAAGATCCAAAGATCTAAATATTCATAGATACCAAATTTTGAATCCTCACTGAAGAAATGTAATGAATCAGCGATTCGAGGCTTCAAAAATTCGAAGATCCCCGAATCTAAAGATCTAAGAAATCAAGCATCCGTAGATTCGCAGATTCAACGCATCATAGATCCAAATGGTCCAAATCCAAAGATCCAAAAATCCAACATTTTTAAACCGGTTTCCGCGTTAGAACGAAAGCAATGTACTACAGTGGAGACCCGATTTTATCAGCTTTTTGACTCAATTTTATCAGCATCATATGAAAATTGATAGTTGGTACTTTGATGGTCTCTAGCAGACGAACCAAGTTGAATTCGAGTAAATCGTTTCTTGGGCATATATTTCTTATTTTAGAGATCCGAAAAATGCAAGAATAAAAATATTCTTTTTTTAATTTTGCGCTGTCAGACCCCTTTAAGGGGAACTTAAAGGAAATAATCAGATAAGGTTGCAAGGATATATCTAAGGAACAAAGAAGAATATTTTAAGAGCTTCGGTTTATTAGAAAAACAGAAAAATATGTGTCCCGATTTTATCAATGTCTCTGTTTTATTAGCTTAAAATTCGCCAAGGGGCTGATAAAAACGGGTCGTTACTGCACTTAAAAAAATCATTGTGAAATCATTCATTCATTCTTAAATAATTTGGATGCTTCTAAAAAGAACAATTTCGTTTAATTATTTTTGATTTGATTTTCCTTAATGTTCCGTCTGATTACAGAACTGCCACATAAGGATCTGTTCTTGTTATGGACATATTGTGGCCTGAAAATGTATGACGCTTCATTTTTGGTGCAGGCTCAGATTAAAATTTATTGGTCGCTTTCTCGCGACCCGAACACGGTAGGAAAAACCTTGAATGAAATTTCGACAAGTTACGAACGTAACGGGCTTCACCTTTCCGTATTTCGACATAATGCTTGCAATGAACATGTCGCTAGTACCCGATGACAGAACATGTAGTTGTGTTGCAGTTAAGCAAAATAAAGTTTCCTTCCCCGCTTAAACTGTTGAATGTTATCACCATGGAATTTCGTATATAAAGCTCAAAAGCTTTCTTGATATCCAAAAACACTGATGCCATCTGCTTTTTGCTAGAATGAGCCGTTTGAATTTCTGTTGAGAGTAACGCTAGGCAATCGATCGCCCCGTTGCCTTTGCGAAAGCTAAACATATGTGACAGAGTGGGCCAGACAGCATTTCAATCGTACGATACGAGTTGTGGTCGGAGGCTGATTTTCCTAGTTTTTATTATGGCTGCTAGAGATGGGCCATTCATTCACGAACGGTTCAAACGAACTGGTTCGTCGAAGAAATTGAGTGAACAGTAGTTCTTTTTAGAACGATGGCTACTACCTTCCCTTGCCTCCAATCATAAGGGATACCCTCAGGAACATGTTGATTAAAATTAACTAGCGCCTTTTCGCAGAGTTAGGCTGATACTAGAGCTAGTTGAACATGAATCTGTCTAAAACTGGGGCGTTTCTGTTGCATGATAAGAAAGTAAGTTCGAACTCCACCATTACAAACGAGGATTTGTTCGCAGACAGATCTTGACAGAAGCTGCTTTAATGAGTTACGCTCTCGTTGGTGCTGTTTCGGTTAGGCGAACGTCGAGTTATGTCCCAAAGAGTGCTTATCGATGTTTCTCTCGTTAACCCGTCAACTACCTGACGCCAATAACTACCTTTTTTCAAGGTTTTCATAAAGCTTCTCCTTGTCTTTTCTACTTAACGTGGCTTCTTCTAGTTCTAGCTCTGGTTATTTACCGTCGGCCTGTTTCCGCTACGAGGCTAAACACCGACGCCAGAGAGCTGACGACTCCCACTATCTGGACTAGATATAGACCCATCAACTTGCTTCCCTTCCGAAGGAAGGCGTGACCTCAGATTTTTCTCACCTCTGAAAAATCTCAACGACCTCGACTGGAAATGAACCCAGACCAACTGGGGTGAGTGGTGGTCACGCGTCACCCAACCATTGGCGCCGTCACTTGACGTGACGTTCTCCCTGAAACTGTTGGGTGTTCCATCGCCCTAGAAGGTTTTATACGCGGAGGACATCATGTCATACCAGTCGTTGGCTTTTAACCGCAAGCAATTGAAATCACGATAGGCAGATGGTCGCTATCGAGAGGTTCGCCGATTATCCTTCACATGCAATACAACTGTAGCGACTTTGAGCATAGTGATAGATATAAAGCAATTGCGCGTGGTGATGGTTTCGTAATTCGTGTAATTTCTCCCGTGTTTGAAATGATCATGTTAAAATTCTCCCAAAGATCTGTGGTTAATAATGATATTTTCTCATTGTAAATGCAAATGCATCACATCTCAAACTTTTTAATCAGTTGTAAAGGACTTTTCAGGAGACTACTTCTGCAACTCAACTGTAGAACAGTGTTCGATTCGTATTCGATGGCTTAGCGATCAAAGGATATGATCACTGCAAGTATCATTTAGCGGCTAACTGCTTCGAAAATGTTTTCTCTATAGGGAGAAGCCGTATCAAGAGGATTTTAAGAGGATCAGAGACATTGAAAGCTGTGAAAAATAATTCTATGAGGTCATGAAATTCCATCAGTCCTGCAATAGACTGAGCATTTGTTTAACAAAATAGGACACTTGAGATGTCTGGTGTCCCTGAAAGTACTGAGTAGTCCTTATTGGAATTCAAATTTGCAAGTCCGGTAGCACGAGTCAAGAAAACATAGGGATTTTCGGAAAAAAAATCGTGGGTAGTCCTAAGCATTTTTGCATAAGCGCACTTCGAACGTTTCTTAAGGAATCGCTTAAATTTATCACTGCGCTACTTGTACGCATGGCACGTTAGAAGATCGGATCATAGTTAAGATGTGAGGACTCGGTGAAGGTCACCCGAAACGTCAGTACTTGCAGTCCAAAATTTTCTTAAAGTCCAAAATTGTTTTCGGTCTAAAATCTTCTCCAGTTGAAGCAAGGGATCCTTGAGGCAGCCAAATAAGCGAACGAAAAGTCCATAATACGCTCATGCTGTTTGAAATGGGTTCAACACAAAACACGATCCTCATTGTCTTATAAAAACCCGATTTTGGTGTATTCATGGGTTATTGTGACCATTTTATGGTTTATTGATTATTGTGAAACTACTTTGAATCATATTTATAACCTTTTCAAGGGGCTGTAATGTTTTGATCCTATGAGAATTTGCTAGGGAACCACGTATTTCTACATGTTTTCGCACGTCAAACCCCGGCTCGATAGCTACTCCGTCTATTTCAACTGGCCGATAAGGTACGTGGACACGATTTGCCTGTTCGAGGCAGTTCACGAAAACTTTTACTTTGTTTGATCGCGCCTTTGTTATCTGAGTAACAGCCGAATAATGCTTAGCCGAGTCCCGTGAGCTTTCCAGTATATTAATCGATTTTGATTTGGTCCGAAAGTCAACCACCCAAGACCAAGTCTAGTGTGGCGGGTATTGTTGGATGCGATTAATCATTTGTTCGCTTCGGGAAAGATGGGATTTTCAAGAGTCTGAGCTTTTATTTTTTGGTTTTGTTGGCGATTCACACCAATTGTACACTAGGAGAAGCCGATACAAACCGCAAACAAAAGTTCACTTCGCTATTATTAAAACACGGTGCGTTACGGACTCAGACAGAAGGACGAAACAGAGCAATTTTTTTTAGTGTTTATTTGACACGGCTTAATTCGTTAGCGCCACTGTGCTGTTGGTTTTATACGTTTACAATATGATAAATTAAGTAGAATGACTCCTCAATTGCGTCGTATGGCTTTAGTGACGCTGTTTTTTACTGAATATTGCGATCTTCTTTATCGACGGTGACACTGTCTTATTCTCTCAACTGCGCTGGGAATCAATCATTCTGCCTTCTCTCGCTGGATAGTTCATATCAATTGCATCATCAGTACTGTTTTCTTGCTGTTCACAGCTGAATGTTCTTGTATGTTTCTTGTTCCTCTGAGTCTCTATCCGTCCCCTTCGGCTTTCGCTGTTTCATTGATGGTACTGGATGTTGGTTTGAAAACAATAGGTGCGGTCGTTGTTGAGTGAATAGTTTTTACTGCCAGATCCGTAAAAATTAGTTTTGCAGCCATTTGTGCAATATTTAAAACAAAACATTGAGATACGTAATGGAGTGTGATGAAACGGTAGACGTACCACTCAGTCTAGTCTTTCATCTTGCTCAGTTCAAAAACTGAAAATCGCTCCGCTGCTATAGCAGGGCACGCAATCAAATTTACCCAGGTGCCGCTTTGTCTATTTGCAAAAGCAAAATTGTATTCCTTCCACCAAAGCTACCTGACTTGGCACCGTGTACTAATGCTGGTTATATTAAACAGTACATGTCAAAATACGGAAATGTCGATGAAGACGGATTTACAACAGCTACCCATAAGCATAAGAAATAAACAAGAATATCCGACCGTGAGAACCATGAATGCCGTACCGATGGCGACATGTATGTGACCAAAACGCGAACGAAGACGGACCGAATGGCCCTCGAGTTGCGGTGGACAACGCAGCTAATGTTTCACTGCCGAGAAAGAGGAGCTCAACATGCAGCAGTGGTTTGCGTCCACATGAAAGCTGGTGAAAGCTACTTTTTATTGTTATTGTAAAAATCATAAAAGACCTACAGCTCGGTTATGCTAACGCATTGGGCCCGTGTCTAATGAACAAAAAAAAAATAAAGGTGTCGTTTTCGGTTCATCTGCATGAAATAGAAATGAAAGGATTGAGTTGATCGGACGCATTCTCACCACACACACCGTTAGGAACACCCGCGAGGTAGCTCTTCCAAGTATCAGCTGTGATGAAATCTTCATCTCCGTATCTTGACATGAACTTTTTAATCGCGATGCCTGAAGTGCGTGGAAACAAATCATGTAAGCGTACCTCTAAGATGTCGTTGGCCATATATACGGGAATTTTAACGTTGTTACTTTCGGTGATATGCTGCCTGTTGTTCCGAGAAACGTATGACTCTTTGGTTAACGTTCTTGAACATAATCAGCCCGCTATAATTGATTTGGTGCATTTGAAGGGCACCTCTGCCAAATTGACTTCCATCTGCATTGTTAGTAATTGTTCCACTTCCTGAATAGCTGCTCTTACGGGAAATTTCAAAAAGTCAAGCAGATTCAAAACAGATCGAGAGGGTAGAATCGACTGCTTCTCTGGTATCTCTTGCGGAACGATTTTTAACTTATGGTCAGGGCGAAATGAGAAGGTAGACTGAGCAAAGCTACTTGTTATTTGATCGAGCGTCCGGAGTGAACAGTGGTTACGGTATTTAATTAGCAAGGGACTGGAAGGTGAAGTATATTTTTCAATATTAAGAGCCGTAGAACTCAAGGAAGAGCAAGGAGTTGAAGGGAGAAAGTTTAGAAAAGCGTGGAAGGATCATATATACAAGCTTAGAGCTTATAGGCGACTTAACTTTTTGTCTGCTACCGTAGGAGTCAAGATCTTTTGGCATTAGAAATGCGAATCACCTGAGTAGAGCTTCCATCCCGGGAATTTATTTCCCGGGTATCCCGGGATTTTTGGATTTCCCGGGATTTTCGATTCCCGGGAAATTGTGTTTTCTCATTCCCGGGATTCGGGAATCCCGGGAAAAAGATTTTTAATTTATTCCAAAAGACTTAGGTTCTGCGAATGAAATTCTGTAGGAAATATCTTTACCGGCAAACATTTGGGGTGAGTAGTGAATGCAGATTGTGCTTTTTCAACTGATTTGCAGATCAATGGACTATATATCTTTAGGCTCATTGATATGTTTATTATTTTTTTTAGGTATATAGTCCATGCCATACTCAAAACACTGCTAAAGAATGTTGATTTTTTCATTCAAAAATGGAATAATTTGCCGGCCGTTGTACCGAAGCATTTCCTTACAGTAGAGTTAGTGATGCGCACGATATCTCTGCAACCGATGAGCCGATTGATCAGATTTTTTAACAGTTCTTTTTATAGTTTATTTTAATAGTTAGATCTTGAATGAAAGGGCTTACAATCAAATTAGTAATGGGAATTACGTTACTTTCTTATAAATCGATGTGTTTGTTTAAAAACTTGGGATGGTTTGTAGCTATATCATGCTTAACGCAAACGCTATTTAAAATAAGGAATGGTTCTAGAACGTCTGCAGAAATATTTGGTCGGTTCATCGAATGCATATTTCGTCTTATTTGTTATACCGTAACTGTAATATCTGTAAATTTTTGGATGTATGAAAAGAAATACATAACGTTGTATCTGCCCAATATCATGCACATCCAAACTCTTTGAATGTCGCTTTCAAGGATGCAGGCAGGATTTTTGAAGGGAAACGATCAAGCAATCCAGATACTTGCTCGTAAGGTTGGACAGAGAATGCGCAAAATTCGCAAACGAAAAAAGCAGTTTTTTTCCACACCGTATGTCAGATCTTCATAAAAACCAATCAGCAGTACTGTGACAACATTCTACATTGTAGAATGTTGTCACAGTACTGCTGATTGGTTTTTATGAAGATCTGACATACGGTGTGGAAAAAAACTGCTTTTTTCGTTTGCGAATTTTACCCTTTCTCTGTCCAACCTTAACAGGAAATCGATGGTAGTCTTCATTCATCGCTGCACAGTTCGTCCATTATCTGCTTGATTTTGATTCACACTTAATTCGAAATGATGCTAATCCTACTGTGACGGAAATGGATTCCATATATAACATTTTCTCATTTGATCGGATGTAACTGCACACTACCCTGAGGCAGCTCAATCTTTTCATTCAAACTTACCAAATAAGATGCTTTGCATGGAATTGATCACATTCCATCGTATCAGAACAACGAATTCCAATTTTGGACAGTAACTCTAGCAGCTGCGTTTAGTATATAGTCCCAATCGTAATCGTAATTACCAAAATTTAGGTTATGCATATAACCAAGAAAAAGTTGATGTTGCGTAAACTAATTAACGAGTTATCAAATTATTGAATGATGTGTAGGCGACCAAATTGCCATATTCTGACAACTACTTTAGGACAGATATACATGCAATCAAACGGGTTTGAAAACTTTTCAATTTATTCTTTTGTTTTCAAGAAAATCATTCACCTTTTTATTTTTCTTCTGTATTCCCGGGATCCCGGATTTCCCGGGAAATTTATGATTTATTTCCCGACTCCCGGAAAGCTGAAAACCGTCGGGAAATGGAAGCTCTACACCTGAGTCTACGGCATGTCCGGACAAGCGTAAAGTTCTTGGCTTGTAATTACATCCCGTACCGAAACGTAAAGTGATCTTCCTCAGGCACAAAGGGAATCTAATAACTGAGACCTGGCACACGTCCAGACAACATGCTCGATATCGTGATAACCATCACCACAAGTGCAGAGACTGTACGCCACAAGACGAAACCGCCAAAGATACACATTCAACCTGTAGTGATTTGGCATGGTAACATCTCGAACTACATTCATCCCCCTATATCAATGTTTCGTCGACACCTTTGGGATAAAAGATTGTATTCATCGAGTTCTCCATAGCTCCATGTTTTCCAACTTTCGATCGGATGAGAAATACGGATTTTTTCTTGACGAAAAATACAGAAAAAATCATTGAAGCAGATTGGCCTTTCATAGTTGTCACCTTCTGAGTCACTCATCTTAGCTAAAAAATCTGCCGTCATTACCCCGGATTTGTAAAGATTTTTCGGATAAAGTGCTCAAGTACTTTCGCATTTCCCCAGAAAATATGGGAAGCGCTTTGTAGCGTCCAAAGAATGGATACTCTCAACAGAGCTAACCCGATCTGAAACGATGACTACATAAATCGGGTTCGAGGATTAAGCTCGATAAACCTTTCGAAATTTCAATCCTCAATGAGTTTGAGATATCACATCGGATGTGCAACCGATTTTATGTTTCAAGGATCGATTTTTCAGTGGATGAACGCCCGCAGGCACGTTGTTATCAGGTCTCCTCGGTGGGCAGCCCACCAAGTCCCGGTTTATAAAAGAATACAGTTGGCATATCTGCTCCTAATGCCCAAAATGACAGCCACAGGTACCTTTGGAGTCGAACTAGACCTGAGATATTTAAACGTTAAAATCTGAGCACTAGTTTGACCCATCAATAGAAGTTGCAGTTGTGCTAGCGCTCCGTGGAAAATTCGATGCCCAGTTGAAGAGCCCAAGTAGAGAATATTGAGCATGGTATCTTGTAGTGGTTCTTGTAGATCGCCAGTTTTAGGTCTTATAAAAGAAACCTCTCCCTCATCCGCAAGTTGCCTTAGCTTACAGGAATAGACAAGACATTCGTCAATGTCACTCACGTGAAAATTGTAGAGTAGAGAGCTAAGACATGAGCCCAGACGACTCCCAGTAGAGACTGTGCGAAAAATGCTTGTGCCTTTTAGATAACAAATTCAGCAACAAGCTATTCAAAATTGCTAAAAAAAACCCATGCTGGCACAGTTTCTATGATAGAACATTTGTAGAAACTAAATCAAAAGTACGCCTAATATTGAAGAATTTGAAATCTTCTGCTCTTTGACAGCATAGGCTATCGGAATTTTTGTTCAAAGGCAATCGCTCGTCCCTGGGCCTTTGCGGAAACCAAATTGCGTATCGGACAGTAAACTTGCTTCGACCCAATTGGCCAAGCGAAACAAGTTCGTTTGCAGGAACAACTGCCGGATTGATAAAAGCATAACTAATCGGCCGTTATGAGTTGTGATCGGAGGTCGGTTTTCTTAGCCTTGCAATAGCTATCACTCTCACTTGCCTCCAGTTTTGAGGGACAATGTTACTCACAAGAAACTTGTTGATTAAATTCAATAAACGCTGTTTAAGCGAATCCAGGCGATTTTTTAGCAACTTGGATTTGATTCTGTTTCTTGTTGCATGACAACAGAGTCAGTGAGAATTCCATCATCGAAAACGACAGAACTGGGAGAGGTCTTCGGGACCGGCCCGGGTTCCGGACAGACTTTTTGGCAAAATCGTGGGATTATGTTTCACGTAATGCAAATGCAATTATTCTAAATTATTTATTTATAGGTGAAAAGTTTAGATTTTTACGGACGTAACTTTTGCAACCCTGTCGAACAGTAATCAAATCCGTGACCTCGTTCGATGAATTAGCCATCGAAGAATACGATCGCTGCAAGGAGGTGCTATTAAGTCGACAACTGCTGTCTAAAGCTGAAGCGTTATTGTTGCGTGACAAAAGAGCGAATAAGAATTTTACAATCGAAAACGGTGATTCGTCCGCGGTACCGCGAGAGGACGCGAAGCTGTAGAGCTGCTGGCCCGGCACGGAGTCCAGACAGACCTTTTTTGCAAAATAGATCAAAATCGATACTTTCGGGACGAAATTTTTGCAATCCGACTGTAGAACAATAACCATATCCGTGACCTCGTTCGATGGGTTAGCCATCGAACGAAACGATCGCTGCAAGGAGGGAATAATAGACGCAGTCAACTGCCTCAAGTATGGTCTCGCTATAGGGAGAAAAGTTATCAAAAAAAATTATTTTGTGCCATAAATATTGAAAGACATCAATATCACATCCACGACGTCAGAAAATTTCATCAGTCCAGCAATAGGTTAAATTTCTGGAATGTTAGCGAAGTTGATTTTTTTATGTTTTTGAAAGCGCTGGGAACCCCTTGTTTGATATCAAATATGCAAGACCTGGAGATATTTGCTTCGGCTTAGTGGCAGCACTTCCTCGATCTGTTATATTTAGTGGCCACTCAAGGGTAACCTTTTGGTCCTTATAGGGAATATTCTTTCTTTTCCTACAACTTCTAGGCACAGTAAAAGACGTCCTCGAAAGGGAATTGTTAGAGTCGCACTCTTTTTAGCTCTGATGGAAGAGAGCATAAGAGTTTGTTACAGACGGTGGCGCAGCTCACTTTAGCGTTTCCGCATAAGAGTTCTTAGAGCGTCCCTCTACAAGAACCATAAGCATGATTCCAGGCACATTACGGTTTCTAGTACCGACCTTTTTAAGTGAGAACCGGTTCTCCGGTACTGTATCACTCAGTGCCGGTAAAATACCGCTACTGGAATGTTCCTGCAAAAAAAACCAGAGCTAATCTCGCTCAGAGTCGAAACAAAACAAAATACTCTGTTATAACTATCAATAAAGCAATCAATCGATTTCTACTACTTTGTTGTATATCCACCGCACAATCAGTACAGTATCGTTCCTCCGGTTGAGGAGTGAAATCAGAAAACCACAGAAGTGAAACGTGTCATACTACTACGGGAATTATCATTACGATTGACTTTAAATAAATTCGTATTAGACCAACAACGCTGCTTGCTTAGGATTGTAAAATCACAACCATTTGTAACTTGATATTTTTCAAAACAAATAAGACATGCGATGAAAAATGGTCAATACACGTAACGTGTCTTGGTAACGACCTAAACACGATAAATCGCCTAACCCTTTGATAGTCGCGACATGTTTTGAAAAACTACCATTTGCATAGCAACATAATTAAGAAACTATTCTTCTGAACATATGAAGGTCGATCCTAATCCTAATTTTATAAATTTCAAGAGCCCCAATCAAATTATTCAGAACTCGAGAAGTCTAGCTTATCGTGTCTTGCTTGACTTGCCCAAAAATTCGAACCAGATCTTTCCTTATGGTCGGGTTACACGTTTTCCGATTCAGCTGTATATACTGGAAAGTTCTACGCTTCTTAATAATCCGAACCCAAGATAGTAGCAATTGTTCATTAGTCACGGTTCGCCAACAAAGAAATCGAAACGTCCACCTAGACCAGTGCACTGAGTTCACTATTTCACCATCTTCGCGCGAGAGTTCGCGATTCAACCTCAACCACTATCGGTCTATTTGTCATTTCAACGATGAGAAACATTCGCCGTTTGGTGTTTTGTTTGCCTGGAACCATCAATGGGAACACCGTTATAAACCGAGCATTTGAATCGCGAACCCTCATCCGACCAAACGTTTATGAACAGTTGAACAGCAACGACAACAACAACAACAGCGGCTTCGCCGCCAAGAAGAAAAACACTGACTGGTTCGCTTTCGGGGCCGGTCTTTTGCTATCGTTGCTGTGCGGCACTGGGAGTGCGAGGGAGTGTGACCGCACATGCTAGAGTAAGCGAGAGAGGGACAGAGAGAGAGAGCGTATGACAGGGTTCGGGGGACACAGCACAGGTATACACAGACACAACACCATCGGTGCGCATACGATAATAATGTGTATATTGCTATAAAGCAGGTTCCAAAGCGGAGATAGCATAGACTAGCGACTAACGACGACGAGAAGCTAGGCGAAGTTTTCACTGCAATCACTTTGGGTGCGTTTTTTGAACCCTCGCACGAAACCGCAACCAGAAGCATATTTGACATCGTTTTTTTTTTGGAAGTTTGGAATGTCTACTGGTTGTGAATCGGTTGCTCGGTAATCTCGACTGAGGAGAACTCTTTCATCTGTCGCCTCGTAACGATTTCGGTGCTGTGTTTACTGCGGTAGTCGGGTAGTACATGAACATCACTAGAAAGTGCAAGTTGTCAAAAATATGTGCGTTTGTGAACTTGTGCGGCTATTTATAAAATCTGATTAGACATTACGACAGTCGACAGCCCCGAGGTGGGATACAGTTTTTCTCTAGATTGGAGATTGTGAAACCACCAGCAAGCGAGTGTAGAAAACGGCGAAACTTAAAGAAGAAACCGAGGTTGATATTATTCTTTTTTCTTGTTTTTTCATCATTCCCTTTATCTTTCCGTGTGTGCGTTTTAGTCCGTGTATACTTCACGGTCGGAGTGTTCGAAAAAGTGAATTGTTCGTTGAGAAAAAGAAAAATAAATATCGTGCATACGAATAAGCGAAATCGCATCGGTTTTGTGCGATTAATGATCGGCAGCAAATAGCGAGTGATAAGAAGAGCAGAAAAAACACGTGCAGGAAGAAAACGTAAAAGGGAAAAGTGCATACAACAAGTACCACACCATCACCAAACCAAACCGCGGACCAGCTAGTGGAAGCAGAAATCCAATAAAATATCGGCGTGATTTGGGGAAGCTGCGAGAAAGCGAGTTGAAGTGTGCTTTCCTACACTCGCGCCGTGGTGAGTGGTATATGTGTGCCTGCTGCTGCTAACCGGAGGCAGTGTGGGGTCGTCGGTGGAATTCTTGGCATAAGGATTTCTGCCTGTTCGACCGGCCGGTCGTCTGTCTGTGTCTCTGACTGCCTGTCTGCCTGCCGGCTTGCCTGAACCGTCTCGGCTGGTGCTGATCCTATCCTAACATCGTCTGGTGGGGCAAAAGTGTCCGTGCAACATACGGCAGCATGGAAGCGGTGGCCAAGCACGATTTTAATGCCACGGCCGACGATGAGCTGAGTTTCCGGAAGAACCAGGTTTTAAAGGTGAGTGTTATGCTTCTGGTTCTGTTTTTTGTTTATATTTTTTTATATTCAGATATTTTTGCGTTAGCTTGACAGCGACAATTTCTTTGTTTTACATTTAAAGCTTTCTAAAACTATAGGATAACGATTTGGAATTATTGCTCTAATTTCCATTTATAAATAAATGGTAGAATTTCTTCTCCCTTTTAAAAAGATTTCTGAAGCAAGAGCATATTTAGTTCGCTTAATGAAGAATTGCGCTTTCTTCAATGAAGTCTAAAATATCGAATATTCGTATGCTTCAATAAAGTCCTCATACATGTTATAATACAGCTATCATATCATGATGTTAAGAAAAAGAACGGAAATCAAAACATCGACATTCTACGAAGTGAATTTTACCTTACCTTAGAATTTTTTGCATTTTTCTATACAAAGTCGACTCTAGTCAAATTAAATGACGCCAGAAGAAACAGGTATCTCCTCCTTGAAAATCTATAATTTTAATTTTAAGATTGAGGTCTACTATCTGGAACATTATCTAAAAATCTGACGAGTTTTACACTGCATGGAACAATGATTGTACTTATTTCAATCAGTTTTTATGCGCGTAACCTTTAGGGTCGCAATTTTCGTTTCAGTCTGCTAAATCGTCAGCATTCCAGGGTAGAGTCGGCTAGCCTGGTTGACTAAAATAACACTACTGATGATCTTTTTAAGCTACCTAGTGTACTCAGTTATAAATCGAGGAAATTGCGTTTCGACTTCATCTTCTCTGAATCTGTCACTGGACTAAGGCGATTGACGCTAGTTTAATATTAGAAACAAGACTTAAGATCGCGCCTAAGCTCAGGTCATTCAAAAACTCACGCGAATATGTAAGCGGCTACACGGTTATGAAAATGAATTCAAGCCCGCAAAGTTATAAACAAGCTAGTATACGCGACATAAAAACGCCCACGCAACCCAAGCAACATATTTTGTAGTAAAAGAATATTAACAACTAATAATGGAACCATATCACATGTAATATCCTAGCCGGGGTGAACATGATCTCAACTGTTTCATCACCAAAACAGCCCCAAGGCGGAGTCTATTTGTAACATGTATGGCAAATCAATTTTGTGCCGCCTAGTTTCAAATCGAGTTCAATTATGTTTGGAAAATTTTCGGTGTTGAAATAATGCGATGTGATTTTGGCAAGATAATTTGGAATATTTGAAAGCAAATATTTTGCTCTTCTATACTTAAATTTCACCGGCGCATTTAGATTTACTGTGAATTTTTCAATTTTACGTTTACATTTTCAGTGCGCCCTCAAATAAAATCAGAAATGGATGAAAATATGACAATAAGATATAGCGCTCCAGGCAGATGAAGCAGTTTTCGATTGCGCCTACCAATATGCAATTCGAATATGGTGCAAAAATTTATGAAAGTATCATGGCCGCCTTCTCGTTGTGGCTGATTCGTTGACAGAAGAAAGACAACGAATACAAATGCATCGATAACGCCATCTCGTTGTTGCAAATTGGTTTTGTTATAGTGTCGACAAGTATTTTCCAAGTTTGCAAGTATTATGTTCTTTATATGATACTAAGGGGCCGTACACAAATGACGGAGCTTTTTTCGGCGTTTTTCGACCCCTCCCTCCCCCCTCATAGCATTTTGTCACAAGACTCTAACCCCCACCTTGTAAATAACGTAGCATTTCTGACAACCCCCCCCCCCGCCTCCTTTTTAACGCGACCCTGGAATAAAAAAAATAAATATGTTTTACAATTCTTTTAAATACATTTACATTTTAATAGCAAATTGCGAACAAAATAAGCCCATTTCATGACAAATATCGCGTTAATATTTTGTTTCGAGTTTTATATGTCATGGAACATGAACAAAAGATCTCGCGGTTCACGATCCTGCAGCTGCCCATGATTCTAAGAAGCATACATTCAACAAAATTACTAAATTTTGTTTGGTTGAATCCGAAGAGAAAACTTAATTCAGCTAACAAACTAAGTCTACTAGTTAGCAGGAATAGCTAACTAATGTAGCAAGTTAAATCTGCATACACGCAAACTTATCACATTAAAAATTTAATGAAAACTAATTTATGTTAAATTTATTTTTCTTGGGAATGGACGAACATCAAATTGGAGTAAGCGCACGCAAATTCGGTTTGAGCTGGAAAATTTTGTGTGGCTTGAAGGAAAGCTAAGATTCGAAGTCGAAGGTAAAGGTAAAGGCCGAAAGAGGAAACCATTTTCCGAAATATGTCGCAGAGCCAAAATAAAAAGATTAGGAAAGTTGCGCGATAAGTATTCCACGGAAGAACTTGGTTTAGCGTCAGCCGTCAACGCTAATTCTACTGGTTTCCGTTTAGTTGGCAGACAAATCGAACGATTGTCGAAAAGTCCCGTCAGATCTACCGTAGAGAATTTAGGATCTATGGCTGTCCCGATTGCAGAAGCGTTTACTGCGGAGGAGGCACTTAGATTTATTTGTGAAAATGATTTTTCTAAGGCGCAGTACCAAAACATACGCAGCTCAGTTATGCAGAAGGGATTGGACATTTATCCCGCGTATAATAAAATAGTAGAAGAAAAGAAACTATGCTATCCGATCGGTATGTACTATTCTCAAAGATTCGTCCCTGAATCAACAATTTTTTTCAGGAATTTCTGTTCAGCCTTCTTGTGCGTATGTTCCCCTTCAAGCTCTTGTTAACCATACCGTGGAACGACTCATCTCGTTTCTGAATATTGGAGTTCTACCACTGCATCCTGAGGATAATACGTTTGTTATCTTTAAGTGGGGCTGCGATGGAAGCAGCAACCATTCCCGGTAGGCAACATTATTTTTCTTCTAAACTTTGACTGACAGTCTCTTTTCCACTTGAACATAGATACAAGCAAATGTGCGTTGACGAAGATGAAAATGGAGAACTATTCGAGTATAACGATTCGCATATATTTGCTCTATCTATAGTACCTTTACGTGTAGTTAGTCGCCGGAAAGATGAGTCAAGAGATTGCATTCTTTGGAATAATGATTTTCCATCTTCAGTATCCCTGTGCCGACCAGTAAAATTAATTTTCAAGAAGGAAAATCCTGAACTAACAAAGGATGAAGTTGCCGCGATGAACAAGCAAATCGATGAATTAGTCCCGACTATAGTAAATGTTAATATGCGCAAGATTCCGATTAGTTCAAGCTTCATATTTTCCATGGTTGATACGAAGGTAGTGAATGACGTAACAGGCACACCGTCTCAAGCGTGTTATATATGCAAACGCTCCGGAAAGCGATTGAATGATCCTTTACTGGAAGCCAGCGATCCACCGGATAGTTTATATGTTTTTTCACCTTTACATGCATTAATACGAGCAATGGAGTTACTATTGAATATTGCTTACCGTTTAGCTCTAGCAAAACCGCGTTGGCGCGTAGGCAAAAATACCAGCGAGCTTAAGGAACGACAAATAAAAATTCGACAAGCGTTACGTGACCGTTCAGGTCTTCGTATTAGCGAACCTTTGCCAGGTGGCGGAAATTCTAACGATGGTAACACAGCTCGAAAATTTTTCAGAAACCGAGATGTCGTTGCAGAAGAAACCGGGTTGGACGAAATGTTGCTAGAACGTATGTATGTGCTATTAACAATCATCAACAGCAAATTGGGAATTAACGCGGATGCTTACCGGAGTTACGCCGAAGATACACGATTGCTTTATGTACGCCTGTATGGTTGGTACGCTCTCTCACCAACCGTGCATAAACTCCTGGTCCATGGAGGAAGCATTATTCAACATAACATGCTGCCAGTAGGTATGTGCAGTGAAGAAGTTCAAGAAACCAGGAATAAAAGTATTCGCTGATTCCGAGAATTCCACGCACGCAAATTCGATCGACTCGTCAATCTTGATGACGTTTTCAAGAGACTTCTTGTTTCATCAGATCCTATAATTTCTCTTAAATGTAAACGTCGAATTCAACGAGCACCGCTGGATATACCTGAAAATGCAATGCATCTACTTTTGAATTAATTGGCATTGAATAAATTCTCCTTATATAAATCATAAATTGTTGTCATAGCCAAATTATTTTTAATGAACACATTCTGTATTGTTGATATGTAAGCAAAACAGAAAAGGAAATACAAAGGCTTTAGGCAATTTCTTTTATGTCGCTATGCGATAAAATTTAAAACTTTGGTTAGTAAATTTAAAATTACATGCTTAAAAAAAATAATATTTTCCAATTTTTGCTCAAATATACTTAAAAGTATGTTCTTTTCTATGGTTCAATCCGAACTTACTTTTATTTGCCCCAATCAGAGATAATGACATTTGAAAAAGGGCTATTTATGAGCGAAAAGTTTCCATAACTTTTGAAAGTATAAAGTTAGACTTTCAGAGTGATGAAAAAACGTGGATTGAAGTTTTCTAAAAGCTGTTCAAAGGTTGTTTTAACAAAATATAAAATTTCTTTCGAACATTAACAAGTTTCAATTTTACATTTGGATTACTACTTGTAATGAACTTAAGCAGTTCATCTGTCTTTTTACCAGCAATAAGCAAATTCGCCAACTCTCTTCGACTAATATCCATATTTACTAGTTTTATTTAAAACGAATAAAATCAGAAACCTTTTTTGACAGTCGTTTCACTTATGCAAAGCTTGCTGCGATGAGAGAATGATATTTGAAAGTGGCTTTTTTCATAATACAACGATATGTGTGTAAATGCTTTAATGCGTTGAACCTGCAAAACTACAAACTTTAAATCTAAATTGCAAATTTTAAAAAAATATCGTATTCGCCAATTTTTGCTCAAATATACTAATAAGTATGGTCTTTCATGTGGTGGAAACAGAATTCAATTTTAGGTGCCCGCATCAGCGATATTGAGCCTTGAAATAGGCTATTTTTTTAACGAAAAGTGTCCATAACTTTTTAAAGAAAAAAGTTAGACCTTCGGTGTCTTGGAGAAAAATACTCGGCTTGAAGTTTTCAATAAGCTGTTCAAAGGTTGTGTTAACAAAAAGTAAAAGATACGAAAGTTATACTAAAAAAACGTTTTTTTCAGGAACACCCTAATCTTTTTTTTTAAATTTCTTGTATAACAAAAACTAAAAGAGATAGAGCTTTAATATGTTCAACAAATTTATTCAAAATAAGTTACTTTACAACTTTGTGGAAGACTGTGGAGCTCTATCTTTCATCAGTAAAAAGTTTATTTTCGTATTTTAGATAAATTAGAACCACCCTAATAACTATTCCAATAAAAAGAAGCATCTTCTAAAGTACACAAATTCATCCTAAGACATGATACGGCTAAATTATACAGGTTTGTCAGAAAGTAAAAATTCCTCCTAAATTAGCGATCTGGACCACTGTGCAATGGGTTTTAATTCCCGTAAAAAAATCTTAATGCTACGTCGCGCAACTTCTGATCCTACCCTCCCCCTCGTCACACTTCGTCACAAATTTACTATACCCCCCTAACCCCCAAAATGCTACGTCATTTATGCATGGCCCCTAATTGCAAACAAACGCTGACAGCTGCTTTCCACTATAGTGTTGAGTTACTTTCAACTAACAGTTATCAAACATAATAAGCTCCACCTACTAACTATCGCTTAGAGTCAGTGTTGTTAAAAGGAAAATAATTCTTTTAGTCAACAAAACTACTTTTTACGGTTCGATTAGCAGCAACAAACTTGTTTGTGGTCTATTAGCAACAATCCATGGTCTGAAAAATGCATTGATACTTTCCTACAACTGATATTCAACCAAATAGGTTAAAAAATTTCTTAGACTTGTTACACATGTTGCTTGGGAATTAAACGCGTTAATGTAGAAACGCTCGTGCCCTTCGCGATATTATCAATCTGGTCTCCCATGCGATCAAGTGAATAGTGACGAATTTCGCGCCAACTCGAACAAATGTTGGCAGCACCCTCTCAGATTTTAATCATGATCATTCTGTACATGAGAACTTTGTCACCAAAAGCCACTTTGCATACTTTGTTTTTCCAAAAATGATCTAGACAGTCTTTTGAAAAGGGTCAAACTTTTATTACTATTTTTTTCAAATGGCAAATCCTACAAAAAATGTTGTGGGATTGATTTTCACAAAGTTAGTCAGATTTTTGAATAAAAATATTGAAAAAAAATCATTATCGACTCCTACACTGAAAAAAATTCGGTTTAAAAAATTTAAAGTCGATTTACAAAAAAATCTTTGATTTGGATGAAATTTTGTTCCAAAATAGGTAATTATGTTCCCTACCTACCGTCAAAAATTCAAGTTGGGCACTTTCAAAGAACAAAGTTATTTGAAAAAAACAATTTCCTTGTCCAAACTGATTTTTTTTTTGTTTAGTACATTTTTATCGAAAACTAAATCAATGAAAGTCATAATCATCTCAGAATCCAATTTTCCAACTGTTAGTTGCCTGATACGTGCAAAAAGTATTAATAACGAATTTGGTATAGCATCTCGAACTGGACTGAAACGAGGCCGAAGGGATTCTTCGTTTAACGGAGATCTGATACTAGAACACTTAGCGCACGACCAGACAACATGTTTAATATCGCGATAACCGCCACCATAAGCGCAGAGACCGCTCTCCACGTCCCCAATACGCCTTCTATGTATAATGATTGTACATGACCCGAGATATCACCCGAATAAAGTCATCACCCTCATCCATTCTCTTGGACCAAGGTTTGTTGATACCTTTGGGATTTCTGAACTTCCATCGCTCCACGAAATTTACCAATTTTCGAGCGTCCAGAGGAAGAAAGGAGGAGGAAGAAATATTGAAAAACTCGTTGAAGCCTCTTTTATGATTGCACTCACCACTACTGTCATATTAATTAGAATAAAAGCGATGCATAGCTGTCATCATATGACGAACGTTCCGTGTATTCCAATCACAGAATGAATCGAATACACAACGTACGCCTTAGCCACCAGACGAAACATTGTTTCCCTGATTATCCTTCCGTTAATCCGTCGACAGACCGGTGCCAATAATTGCAATTTTCAGTTTTCATCAAGTTTTTCATTTGCATTCGTAGCATCGAGTATATTGGGAAAAATTCGGGCGATCCGACGTTCAAAAGTCCTATTCGCGTACAATCCTAAGCAATCTCTCCCCACCACGAAGTAGGAGACTATGGAGACACGGTTGTTCGCGTCGGGTACTCGTCCTATGTGAAAATTCCTAAGAATACCGAGACCAGCAACCACTTAATTGGTTTTATAACACTCTCAGGCCTTTACGAGGAAGCTTAGGAGAGAAAACTGATTTTCCTCTTTCGGAAATTTATAGGCACATTAGAGGATATTCCCACAATGGGATGGTTCGACTCTCGCTCTTTAGTGTATACAAGGAAACGTAGAAATTAGTCGTTGTGGGTGACGTAGCGATCTTTTACATGTCTTATCGGAGCGTTCGTTAAAAGACTGTTTCATTTTCGCCCCCACATAATGCGGAATATGTCGAGAGATCATGCGGAGTCTCTCCACAGTAGGGAAACTTTTCATGATTCTCTCCGCATTTTCCGCATCGTGCCTTGTTTTTACAATAAGTCGCTGTAGGCGCAATTGTTTGCAACGAAGGCAGCTCATGCCTCGCGGAACAAAAAGGCGAACAGATAGACTAGCCCAATCCAAAAGATCCAAGTATGGAAGAGCAGATTCGGCGAAAGGTTCGAAATGAGGCTGATGGAAAATGAATTGTTTCCAGATACTCCTTGATTTTTCCTGATCGCAATTACTTGCGAACCAAAATTTTCACTGGCCGAAGCAAAAAGTTCTCGAAGAAGCGAACCCTGTACTTCACAATTAAGGCCCCAGTTGTAGACTACACAATCATATTCTACTTCCCGGGCGGGTACATAGACAAGATACTTCTTCGTATACGGCTAAGTGGTATATAGTTAAATCTCGTATATATAGACGATTCTAAATGACTTATCTTTGCCCTCATTCAATTTTGTTATGAATATATACAAAACTCGTTACTGATACTTTTAGCATCTCTCAGGCAACTAGCGGTTGGAAAATTGGATTCTGGGATAATTATGTCTTTCATTGGATTGGTTTAATTTGAACAAGGAAAAGTTTTTTTCAAATATTTTTTTTTCCTTGAAAGTGCCCAACTTGAATTTTTGATGCTAGGTAGGCAACATAATTATCTATCTTGGAACAAAATTTCATCCAAATCAAATTTTAAAATCGTTTTTTTTTTCAGTGTAGGAGTCCATGATGATTCTTTTCAATATTTTATTTTATTCAAAAATTTAACTAATTTTGTGAAAATCACTCCTACAACAATTTTTTGTAGGATTTGGCATTTTTAGACAACAGCCATTTCAAAAAAAAAAATGGTGAAAAAGTTTGACCCTTTTCAAAAGACAGTCTAGATCATTTTTGGCAAAACAAAGTATGCAAAGTGGTTTTTTGTTACAAAGTCTTCATGTACAGAAAGTTCCCTCTCGCAGGTTGATGGGATTGACGGTATTGTAAAAATCATCAAGCCACAATAGATTCAATAGAGTTATCTAAATATAAGGACCTTCGCTCTTTTTAGTTTCTATTTGCACCAAGTTCTACTACTAGAGGTTAATTAGTTCTCATGTTAATAATCCACCAATCATTATGACTACCCAGGATTTGCACTGGAAGCATCTTTTCTAGGTTTATAAGAACTAAAACGTTCACTTGATCAACGGAGCGTTTTTATGTTTTTGATATCGCAAGTCGAGGTGTGCAGGGATGATCGCAACAGATTCGAGCGATTGTATTTGAATGTGCATGTTCGCGTGGGCGTTTGTATGTCATGTGTGTAACTTTGTGTGCATAAATTCGATTAAACAATCGGGTTGTCATTTGCATATCTTTAGATCTTTTAATATTCGCTCGAGCCCGTTTCAAGATGTTGATTACAATACGCCTCGATAGCGGTGTATCGAGGAGGCCGGGACGGCTGATATGAGTCTTTTTTCTGTCCTATACCTTTTCTCTATTTACCCGCTCATAACCAGCAATCAACCAGTAACAAATAGATAATTGAGAAAGGATGTGCTATGTGTGGTGGTTGGCTATTCAAGTATTAGTAGTGTTTGAAGCACTAATGTATGTCTTTCATGTGATGATCATAACTTCAGCAGTATCTTGTATCTGTCGAATCTATTACGTCTCTCATATATCTAGGGAAAATTTAGAATAGGACGTAAGTAACAATGAGAGATTCCCTTTGGGGTCTTTCTCTTCAGTTCATTACTCGGTCGTTTCGACATTTAGTACTCAAATCTTTGCATAATATTTTAGTATAAACCGTCGGCTTTCGATATATTCTGAAAAATTAGTGCAAAGTGACAAAGAGAGATTCTCAATGTTACTTACGTCCAATTCTAAATTTTCTCCAGATATTGTCTTTTATTTTTTCCTATACTGTCCTTCTACACCGGCCTACAAAAATGGCCTCCCACACGCGATTACGAATCGGTCAGGTTCGGATGTCTGTCCTTGATCCTAGAATCCTAGGTCCATGCCTTCAGCTGGACCAATTAAGAAAATACGCTCATACCTATTAGACAACACGTCTCATGATGACATGACCAGGAACCCTATTGATATAAGGGACCACAATCTCTGCCAGAGTTTTAACCGCACACCGAAAATTTGATATCAGACTCACGGTTCGCGCGACCATTCAGGAACACACGCAAATATGTTACAAAATCACGTCAGCGTACAAACGTTAGAGCCCCTCGCGATTTTCCAAGCAACCTAAGCCCACGAACTCGCAAACTTGATTACACCCCGGTGATAAGGTGGACGTCTCAAGCGTCAACCTACAACCGCGCTCGCGCCATCATGAGTCGGGATCGTCCGGAAGTCTCTATCCCCGGTACCAACAGTCTAGGTCCATATTAATTAATAAAAAAAAAATGAAAAATTAAAAAAATGTAACTCCCATATCCACTAGACAAAACGTTCCATGGCGACATGACTGGAAACTCTAGTGATATGGGGTAACTAACTCCCTGTCAGAATGTGATCCGTACACCGAAAACTGAATGAATGACGGTTCGCGAATATGTGAATGGCCGGAGGGTTCCAAAATCGAATTGATACAAGCGCACACGCGACAAACACGTCGACATACGAACGCTTAAGTCCTTCGCGATCATCCACGCACATCTATGCCCGCGTTCGCGCATACTTGATAACACTTCGGTAATTTTGTAAACGTTTTAGTACATACAAAGTTACAAACGCGGTTTCAAACGCGAACCTGCCAACACGCGAGATCATGAATCGGTCACGTCCGGAGATCTTTACTCTTCATTCTAGCAACTTAGGCCCATACACCCAGTTGGACCAATCAAAAAATAAAGCTCATATCCACTAGACCACACGTTCTACGGTGATATGACTGGGAACTCTAGTGATATGGAAGAACCCACTTTCTTCTACAATCTGAACCATACACGAAAAATAAATATCAGATTCATGATCCGCGCGCGATCATTCTAGAACACACGCGAATATGCGAAAGGCACACGGTTATAAAATAGAATTTATACACGCGAAGTTACATACACGTTAGCACACGCGACATACAAACGCACACGCGATCGAACACGTTAGCGTACAAATGCTCGAGCTCTTCGCGATGATACACGCAATCGCGAGTCCCTACACCCGCACATACCTGAACCGTACAATGAATATCACATTCAGAATCACGGCCCGCTACAATTGGCCTAAAGCAGTGTTTTAGTGGGCGACATTGCCTGTCTCGTCTGCAAATTGTAGTATGTTATTCCGGAGAATCTGATCAGATTTAGCAAGCCACCACTACAGCCCGGAGTTGCTACCGTGGTACCGCGACAATGGAATATCCAACCACGCTACTGTCCACCGTTCCACACGAGTTAATGGAAACTGAAAAGATGACTGTGGACGCTGCACATATGGATCGAGGTTGGATGAAAATGCCGCTGAGGTAGCCCAATCCAGTGTGCGGCAGATGATGGCGTGAGTTCCAAAGAACGTTTGCAAGTTCTTCCGAATATCGTCGAATTAATTTTGTAACTTTTTATTAAAGTACAGTGAAATACATTTTGACTAAATTCTTTTGCTTACGTCAAATCTGCGACAGTATTCCATAGTGACAGCAACAGTTTTTTTGTCATTCGGCATGTATATTTTCTGTATAAATGCAAAAGTAACATGCTTCTCAAAATGCATTGATTAAGAGGGTATACAATTCCATCAGCAAATCTGCAATTAGCACTTTGCATTGATGATGGTTAATTTTGCTACCTTCGTTTGCATGCAGGCAGGCAACACAATAAGTGATCGGAACTATCAATTCATTACATACTTAAAAGCTTGATTGGAGTCGGATAACGTCGAGTGCTGTTCGTGACACCTCAAACACGTCGAAAATTGAACACAGCAGGCTGGCGAGGGGTCTACAAATTAGTTCCATATTTTCAAACATACCATTCCATGGTTCAGTCTTAATTCCTAGAAATAATGCATTCGACCTGGTATGGATCTGCAACACCCGCATGTCGTTTCAAATTATTCTGTTCCGAAGGGACGAACTAGTTATACGATTTATTAGTGCCAAGCTTTTTAATCAATTCAAATAACCTTTATGCAAAATTCTATTTTTGCTCGTGACACATTTTCAGACCCCTGTCCACCTGTCGGTTGAATAAATCTATATTTATCATGTCGTAACTATCACCCGCATCCACCAAATTTCCAGCCACTCCAACTCCACCCCCTTCGCCAGCCATCAGGTGAATCGAATGCCAGATGAGAGTCGGTATTATTTCATTCAAACTTGGTACAAACAGCACATGTACACGCGATGCGACAACAGCCAGTCAGTCAGTCTGTGACGTATTTGCGGCCAGAGAACCACACACGTAATAGAGCCGCCATTGTGTCGTGTACTTGTGTGGTTGTTGTTTTTTTTCTCTACCCGCTTGCTTCCGTTCCCGCCGCATTCTGTGCTGTGCTGTGTGTATAGTGTGTGTGCTTGTTTGGCCGATAAAGTAAAAACTGAACTCGCACATGATTGAAGCCATCTGTTGAATTTACGCTGGTTTCGCAACCGGATTGGATGGTATAGTTTCACTGATTTCGGTAATTGATTGTCACGAAGTAACCTTGCAAATTAATCAAAATAGTTTTTTTTATACATGACAATACAGTGCAAGAATAATTGACAAAAACCTTGAATGGGAATTTGATTGGGTTTTTTCGATTGGTTATGTTCAACGTATTTACTTTGACGTCTACTAAAACAACATTTTCAGAATTGGATTTCCAAAAGTTAAAATACACAAATAAATTTTAAAATTAAATTATTTATATTATTATTATGTTTCCTCAATTTGGTTTGGTTTTATATCAATAAACATTCATTTTTGTAAATAGTGAGATACAGATTTGCGTTTTGATTTCGTCTCATCAATGTCAGGCTGAACGGCTTGACACTAAATCCAAATCGGAAACATTGTTTATGATGATGATATGGCACTACCATCTATTGCGGCAGAGCCACTGTTCATGCAATGGACTGATCTCCCAATACGACTTGATCAATCATTATTTACTGGTCCCTTTCAACTAACCACTGTATAAAGGGCCAAAAAATAGTAGAGCAGCAGGGCCGGCGGAATGCGTGGGTAGTATGGGTAGTACTACCCACTCGAAAATTATCGAGGGGGGAATTACCCACTCGAAAGTTTGGAATAAACCAAAACCTAAGATTAACCACGTATGTGTCTTGCGCACAAAATTCTTGCGTTGAAATCCTCGATGTAAATCAATTGCATATTTTTATTCAGATACAAATTTATTTGCTTTACAATTATTTTTTTTGAGACTATGGGATAATATTTAGGATTTGTTTGAAATTTGGAATTATTTTTTTATATTTTTACTCATGGGAATACATTTTGACACACTACATCCTAAAACAAGGAGTTCAGATCGATAGACAAATAATACAATTTGTAATATTTTAACATGAACAATTTGATGTAAAATTGGAACAAGGAGAAACAATAACTAGACAATCAGTAGACTTTCTAGAGCAAAAGATTGTTGATTCCAACATCAGTAGCAGAGAAAGCGAGGAGAGGGTAGACAAAAATTACAAGGATAAAATGAAATTAAACTTGTAGCTTTATAGCAACCGGAAGATCACTATGTTCGGAACCGGATCGCCGACTGGCCTCCTTGGATCCGCTGGGAACTCTTGGAATCACATTTGCTGGTAGCTGTTTAGCAAGTCAACCAAAAGAGAAGATATAAATAAATTTGGAGGATAACCAGCATATCTCGGACTAGAACCAGATCGAAGGGATTCGTTTACCGGAGATCTGGCGCTACACACATAGAAAAAATCGTGTAAATTTACGTCTCCTGACCATGACATAAATGAGCATCAAAAATTACATGTACAATTAGTATCATTACATTTTACATGTCGTTGAACTTTGCGAGTCACGTAATTTGACTCCACATATGACTTTTGTTTAAAATGTGGAGGAGTGTAATTTTATGGCACAGCGCTTGGAAAGTACACCTTTCATGTAAAATTAAACAGAACACGGTTAAATTTCGTCAATTACGGTTTGTTAGATTGTGGCAAGTTTGGAATTACTTCAACGGTAAAATTCAGATTTTTGTGGTGTGTAGAACACTAGGCGCACGACCCGACAACATGTTCAATGTCACGATAGCTGTCATCGCAAGCGCAGATAACACTCCACCACCCCAATACGCCGGAGATGCGCATTCAACGTATAATGATTACCACCCGAAGGAAGTCACTACCTTCATCCTTCCTTTTTAACTAAGGTTGGTTGATGCCTTTGGGATTCCCATTATCTTCCATTATCTCGCGAAATTTTTCAATTTTCGAGCGTCCTCTGAAAAGAAATACTAAAAAATTCGTAAAAACTGTCCGATCTTTCACAAATATTACTTTCTAATGCCACTTTTCTCATTACCCGGAATAGAACAATACGAAAGAACTCAAACTAATATCTGTATCAGACAATCAGGAACGATTTTAACATAAAGAATCTAGGAACGCCCATATTTTCTCTAGAAAAATAAGGAGTGCTTTCCATGCTCCATCGATCGAAGCGACTATTTGGAACTGTAAAGATGTGGACATGGTTGTATAAAACCATAAGTTTTGTGGAGAGAATACTTAGCGCGAGTATCTTTGCTGTCAGATTTGTGTATTTGAAGAACAAATATTACAGTTATGTTTATGACGACTGGGATGGTTTTATCTGGATGAATTTGAACGGCTGTCTCAGTCAACAAAAATCAAAACGAAATACGGAGACCGTATTTCCCTTGAAAAAGGCCAACACCAAAGGCCGAAACGTCGGGCAGTAAAAAAAACATTCGTTTTGCTTTTTTGTTGACTGAGATAGCCGTCCAAATTCATCCAGACAAATATTACATTTATTTACATTATCATATTTTGATCGCGAAACGTCTATAATTTGAATCTACGTGGAGTGTTGTTGTTGCCGATAAAGGATTCTTAGTTTCATGTATTCCGATCAAAGGCCGAATCGAGTATACAACGTAGGGCCCAGCTGCCAGCTGAAATATTGTTTCTTTCGTTAATCCGTTGACGAACCGGTGCCAATAACCACGTTTTTCAGTTTTCATAAAGTTTTTTATTTGCGTTTCTTACGTCGCGAGTATTCGAAAAAATCCTACGTTCCAAAAATTTTCATAGGATGATTCGGTTGTTTCAGATATAGTGGACGCATTGTTCTTTCGATCAATGAGCACACAAATGAGGTAGAGTACAACGATAAATCAAACGTGATGGCCGCGCTGATAGGCATTAGTTTTATTCCAACTGCGTGGAAAATAGTCTAAATTGATAAGTTTTATCAGTTTTCACTAATATTGCAACATAACGAAGATATATGAAAAATTCATTTTCCGTCGTCAAAGTGAACGGTCCCTGGCAGCACTCCATCGGAGTTCAATCAGACTAATTGCAATAACTTCAGTTCTAGATCTGATCCTTGTAACTGTTAATACTCAAATGAAAGCCAATAGTCACAATTATTAGCCTTACTTGTTTTTGTGAGCAAATCTTGCCTCAATCAAAAGTTATAACTGTTTAAAAACGTTGTTGTCCACAAACAACATGGGCATGAATGGGTTAACAAGCGACATTTTCCACACCGTGCTTTATTTCTACAATGGGCCCGTTGTTTGCAACGACGGCAGTACAAAAAGGCGAACAAATCCGGCGAAAGGCTTGAAATGAGGCTGATTGAAAATAAGTTTTCTTTTACTTCTCGATTTTTGCTGAACGCAATTGCTTGCATACCATAATTTCCACTGACTGAAGCACAGGGATCTGGAAGGAGCACCTATTTCGCAATTAAGGCCCTTCTTGGAGACTACACCATCAATCTCTACTTCCCGGGCGGGTACGTAGGCAAAATACTTTTTTCGTACACGGTCGATTTTTGTTGATCAGGCAATATATCGATGATGTTAAATGGCTTGTCTTTGGTCCGGAAGTAGGCTATCCAGGGGCCGGTAGTATTAGATATAATTAGCATCGAAAATGAGACTTACCGGCATTATTTTTGGCATCGGAGAAATATTCAAAACGACCTCCACTACCTTCCCATTAGTCAACACTATCATGCGGGCTTCAGTACCCACGAAAGGAAGGTTTTATAGTAGGGAAGGTAAAATTAATGCAGCGAAATTTAAAAGAATGGAGTAATTGGTACGTAGCTATGGAACATTTGTAGTATCTGTGTTCACCAAACACATTTTCGCTGAGCCGTCAGATATACAGCCCTGTTAACAAAGGGTGTTTCCAAATAGCCACCAGATATTATCAGGGCATTTGAATTTTCGCTTACACACACCATAGCTGAACTTTCGTCAGTACGGGGAGAAGTCACTCCGAATCTTACTACCCACTCGGGAAATAGGTGTTCCGCCGGCCCTGTAGAGCAGCAATGCCGCCGACACGTGCCACAGGCGAGTTGAGAGCCAAACATTGTTTACGTTTGCAAACCAAAAACTGATCGTGGACGATGTCCCGCAAACACTAATTTTGATTGCCAATGAGATTCTAGCGAGTGGATCCTAGTCGCTGATTTTTTTTTTTCAATTCAATCGCTTATTGGCTCAAAATTTGTTGAATTAATTCGAATTCGTTTTTTGTTTGTGGAATGCTGATGTTTGGACAATCCTTTCCGAAAGAATCGGAACCTTGTGCCACTATCCTGCCAGCCATTGCATTCCATTCAGGCTCTGTTAACGTAACATTTCCATCCAAACCTAGAGGCAATTGATCAAAGGCTGAACTTTACTGCAGAAGCGTCGCTCTCTTTTTTGTCTTCTAGAACAAGTCTTTCAAACTGCCCGGAGTGGCTCTCCTTAAAAGCTTATGCACTTGACCCGGTTCGAACGGGCGTCAAGCTTCTGTCCGTCATATCTGTTGCCACCCTTTCTATAGAATATATACCGTATTAATTAGCTTTATTGTTCAGGTTATCTCAGCTTTCGGTGATGATAATAGAGAAATTCCAGTTTAACCAATTCTGAAAACTTTATTTTTATTTATATATAATAGAAAAAAGACCATTCTTACACGTGCTATTTCTAGCTTGCGCAAAATAACCAAACCTTTAATGTTGTAGATTGGCACCTACAGAACGGAGTGTTGCTCATTGTTTTTATATAGTACTTCCCAGACAGAAAACGAAATCTCAACCGAGATCAGAGGAAAATGAAGTACTCTCTCTCCCTCTCTCACTCACCCAGAGCAACGAACAAACAAATACCTTTTCGGCAAGCTTGATGAAGACGGTGGGCACACCCCAAAATGTTTGTTGTTTTGTGAATGAAGCTATATTTAAAAGTATTAAAAGTATGCACTTGTACCGCCGGACCAACGGAACTGCTCGTTCGGCTCGTGGATGCGCGGGGAACGAGGAACTATGGATGTATAGCGGCACCGAACCGTAAAAGCAAAAGTGATAAGTACAAATTTTGTTTGATGTGATGTTGGAAGATCGTTGAAATAATCGCTCGAGTGCGTGATGATTGCTGCTGGGTTAGAGAGGAGGCGGTACCGATATTTTTACTTTCATCGTCATGTGTTGAGCGTTATAAATATAAAGTAAGTGCACCGGTTGCGACTAGAATAGACCGAGCGAGGAAATGTTTTTGCGGAAATATTCGAGTGAAGTCTTGCCACAATTGAGCAACACTTGAGGCTAGCTTTGCAATTGAATGCTACAATCTTGTCTTGTTTTATGAATTTTTAAAACAAAATTGTTCGAGAACACCAGCACGAAATTCTGTTGAATTTATAGTAATTTGTTTTAACAAATCGGGGTAACCAAAATTTCACGCAGATTTCAGCTAAACCAGATTAATTTAACCCATTTCTTACGTTTCTCTTCAGTGTCCGAAAATAAAAAGTAAAAAAAAAAACAATATTCCTGTACTTTACATATGTTTTTCTACCATTTAATTCCACTATGTTTGTTTATAGTTAAATGCACTTGCACTTCACTATTTAACATAGTCCTGTGCCACCGAGACCCCGGTTGTTTCAAACGTTAACGTAAATGGCGTGTAATTTTTTTGAGTTGATGTCTAGCTAATCTAGATCCAGTCAGTTGCTAAATCCAACTAATTTTAAGTAAATATGTGTACCATTTGCATAAAATCGGGGCTCAACCCAAATTTATATTCTTGTGTATTCTCAGATCAGTAATTGACAAAGCATGGTTTTAGTGGATCATCCCTCTGATGGTCCTATTTATAGCTCGTTGGCCACGCACTCAGTGTCAACATATGTCTATTCCAAGTTGTTCTCCGCTATTTTCGGCATTCCGCAAGGAAGTCATCTCGGACCGCTCAAATTCACTCTCTATTTCAATGAATTGAACTATCTGCGGAAAGGGTCACGGTTGTCATAGGCAGATGCCCCAAAAATCTTCTACAGATTTAATTACCGAATGGACGCATTTTATTTGCAGCAGCAATTTGACATTTTCTGCTGTTGGTGTGAAAACAACAAGACGATTCTGAATTCTGCGAAATGTGATATTGTACTCTGGAAAAAAAATCCAATTTGATAAAACTTGTCGGGAGCATTTGTTCCCAGGATAAACTACGCGAAAAAACTGTGAGTGAAGTTAGATACGAAACTATGATTTAAGAAAAAAAATGTTGTACATAGTCAGTAAAGCATTGGATAAAACCTGGGCATCATTTTCCGTACGGCTCAATTTTTATAGATATTTGCGGTCTCAAAACCCACATTGTTCTCTTGTGCGCTTAACGATGGAGTATTGTTTGGCAGCTTGTAATTCGAACTATTTAAAGAACACTGATTTGCAATTGGTGATTTAAACAATTTTTGGCGGAAATTTCTTATAATACTGTTCGTCATAATTTCCAATGTCTCTATTTTTGCGAGTCTGTGCAACTCATTTGTGCTAAACCAGGGTGGACACTTCAAAATGATTTTAAGAATTTTATTCTGAATCCTTTGAAATATTTTCTTCCTAGTAACAGAACAACTTTCCTAGATTGACACTGCGTATAGCATTGCCGGTCCAAATATTTGTTTATAAATTATTAGTTTGTTCTTTAGGCAGAGCCTAGAATTCAGCAGGCAGAGCCAAGAGAGCCTGGAATGGTCTTTTCTTCTCATTGGCAGTATGCACAATGCGAGGAAATTTACAAATTTCGTCAGCTTCACATTCGCATAAAACATCGAATGAGTTGCTGTAAACAATTGAATTTTTGGGTGGAGAAGTTAACCTTTTTCGTTTATTTTTAATATTTGGCACACGGCCTTTCTGAGAGGACCCAGGCATGTTGGAAGAATTAAATATTTCTTTAGGCTAAATTATTCTTGAAAAATGTTTTAGTCTTGACTGATTGTGTAGAAAAAAGTAGGTAGTCTTGAGAAAGACTGTTGCTGTTAGAAACTCTAGGTAAACCAGGATCTATCAAGATTTGTGATTGATTCGAACGAATGCTCAAGCCGGTATGAACCGAATTATTTTTATATTGGTCTGTACACCTTTTGCATAACTTCGGGAGTCAACCCTAATTCTGCTCACTGTGAAGAATAAGCCAGATTAATTGGTCTAATGTGTGTGTGTGTTAACTATCCTATCTCCCACTAGCTGGTAGTGATTTACAGATGTTTGCATGTAATTAAACATATTCATGCAAATAACTTGATTCACGGATTTAGGTAGGTGTTATCTCGATTGACTTTCCGATGACCCATTTCTGTCTTTTTTTAATAAACCGAAGCTCTTAAAATATTATCCTTTGTTCTTTGGATATAGCCTTGTAACATTTTCTGATTATTCATATTAAGGGGACTGACAGTGCAAAATTTTTAAAACAATTATTATTTTTATTTTTGCTCTTTTCGGATCTCTAAGATAAGAAATATATGCCCAAGAAAGGATTTATTCGAATTCAACTTGGTTCGTCTGCTAGAGCCCATCAAACTACTACTATCAATGTTCATATGAAGCTGATAAAATCGGGTCAAAAAGCTGATAAAATCGGGGGCTGATAAAATCGGGTCTCCACTGTATGTGTAAATCCGTGTGGAATTTGGAACAACCCTCCCCTAGGTTGACGGTATTGCAAACACCATCAAGCATATTTGTGCATCAGTTTTAAAAAACCTCTGACAGACAATTCCTTTAAGATTGTTATTGCTTTATCACTCGATAGTGGTGCATCGAGGAGAACGAGAGGACTTATGTTTTTTTATGTTTTGTGGCCGTTTGGCGGGTCACCTTGACTTTTTCTGTGGGCTGTGTTTGCAGACATTGTTCAACAGCTTAATTGCAGGTTTTATGAGCACGGCTCGAAGTGGGAGTAACTGTGTATCGATTTATCGATCGGCTTTGTCAACCAGTGCATGCACATTAAAAATAGCACAACCTTTTGATGGAAGGAAAGAAAATTAATTCACCCTACTCTTTTCGAAATTATGCTAACACGCCCATACGTACCTTCAACGTATACATTCTTTCTAATAGTATTCGAGAAACATAAAACGAATTAAGTCCTTTATTGAAAATAGAACTGATAGAAAATTATTTCAAATATGTGTAACACGAAAGCATTTCTTAAAGCCCTGGAATTTTTCTCGCTTTAACGCTCAAACAATGATTTTTCAGAGTACGAGTCACTGCATCGATCAAAAGAGTGGATTCATTTTAGTGAGTGAATCGGATACGGGTCACTCACCAAGCTGAATCGGTTTGTCCATCTCTAATACCTACGGCCACGATTTAGCAAACAGGATAACAGTCCAATGACTAAGTAAACGGTTTGCCACTTAAAAATTCACAAACGCGGTATCAGGAGTGAACATGCAAATGCCCGTATTCGCGCGATCATGAATCGGTTACGTCCGTAAGTCCCTATCCTCGGCCCTAGTAGTATAGGTCCAATGACTTCAGATGCCCCAAACAAGAAGATGACACTCATATCAAATAACACATAAAAATTGAATGCACACGCGTTACATACACGCGTCAAACCCGTTAACATATAAATGCTTGAGCCCTTCGCGATCATCCACGTAAACTACACCCGCGATCTCGCAAGCATGATAACATCCCGGTGTCCCGGAACGTCTCAGCACTTAAATTTTCAAACGCGAACCTCCAAATCCTGCGCTTGCGCAATCATGAATCAGTCACTTCCGGAAGTCTCTATTCTCCGTACCAGCAGTCTAGATCCATGCCTTCAATTGGACCAATTAAAAAAAGAAAGCTCTCATATCCAAATCCACTGGACAGCACGTTCGATGGGGACATGACCAGGATCTCTAGTGATATAGGGTAACAAAGAATGTGATCCGTACACCGAAAACTAAACATAAACCTGTTTTAATCCACCTAGTGGTGCAATTGTGCCCAGGGGCGGCGAAACACTTTACGCCCGAGTGGGTAGAAAGCATAGGGTGAGGGGTCCATTAGTAATGATTTTTTCCCTTTTCGCAATGCACACGCTTACATTACATTCACATTAAGTCACGTTCGTTTATGCAAATGGAATTGTGGTACATCGATGTTTTCAAATGTGTGTAGTGCGAGATACATGCGTTGCACATCTAAATTTTTTGAAATGGTTCAAAATTTCGAGTGGGTAATTACCCACTCGATTATTTTCGAGTGGGTAGTACTACCCATACCACCCACGCTTTCCGCCGGCCCTGATTGTGCCTTTCTCATTTGTCCAAACTACGATTCCATGGCTGGTTATGTTCAATACAACGCTGGAAATGTATATTACATATGCAGTACGATTTGCACATACATACAATCGACACTGAAACATCGCTTAAAACCAGCGGCGCATCAAGGAAGAGGGTCCGGGGGGTCCGGACTCTGCCGAAAATTTTCAACTTGTTAAGAAATTTTAAACTAGTTTCTTTTCTATTCTATTCTTACCCTTACACAGACAGTATTGAAAAGCATCCTGAAAAACACCGCAGTTATTCTTTAGTGTTTTTCTTGACAACATTAATATTGAATAAGAAATTTTGAACTAGTTTCAATTTTAAAGTAGCAACCCCTCATTGCATACTCCTACCTACGCCTAAATAAGTAAAAAAAATCGCCGGGATTAGGTTGACGATTTTTAGAGGGATTGCATAACCTTTCTATATGAGAAAGGCAAAACGGTAGTAGCTGACTGAAGGGTTGTACCTTTCATTTCAGACTAAGTTTATTCAGCCATCTCTGAGAAATAGTGGTGACATTTTTGCCACATAAACGCAAACATACGTACATACATACATACATACACACAGACATTTTCCGATCTCATCGAACTGAGTCGAATGGTATATGAGATTCGGCTCTCCGGGTTTTGGTTAAAAGGTCGATGTTTAGAGCGATTGCATAACCTTTCTATATGAGAATGCAGAAAAGTGCAAAAAGTTAAGTCCTTTCGGGATCCTAGTAAGATTTTTTTCGATGATACATCAAAACTCAACGTTTCATGCCATTTAAAGACATTTGACATAAAAAATATGACATCGATTTCTGATATTTCGTGTGGTCCTATGTTTAGAAAAAAAAATTGTTCCGGCTTATTTGGGAATTTCATACGTGCCCGAACGATTCAGTCTATATTCCTGGAACCACAAATCCGATTCCTACGAAATTTCATGACAATCTATGGGTCCGTCCATTTCCGAGAAGCTAATGTGAGTTTGGTAATTTTGAACGATGGACATTTTTCCCTATACTGCCGGAATATTTTACGGTGGGCAATGTGGCCAACAAGACTTCGGGGGGGAAGGGTTTGTCGGAGGTGTAACCAACCGCATTGTATACTTTCCATTTGATTCTTGGTTTGTGAAAATCGGTTCAGTCATCGCCGAATAAACGATATGATTTTAATTCTGGAATATACCCGAGACCCGGGACTTCCGGAATTGTCGATAGTGGACAATAACTTCAAAGAATCTTTAATTGGCCATCAGTGATCTAGATCTACAAATCAGAGTTATTTTTTGTCCACTTCAGTAGATTTTGAACCTCTGAGATATTCCAATCGTAACGGTTTATATGGGAAATTCCTGTGTCACCGCATTAATCAACCTATAACTCCGGAATCTATAGTCAGATCGAAATAAAATTCAATAGCAGATAATGGCAGTGTCATTTCTTTCATTTGAAATCAAGTTTGTTCAAATCGATCAAGAATTCGTTTAGAAATAGGAATTTGGCAAGTTCCATGAGGGCATCAAGAACGGTCATAGGTGGCCAATGTGGTCAAAACTACTTCAATGGGCCATTATTAATCTAGACCCGCAAATACAAGTAATGTTGCATACATTTTAATATGTATTGCATCATTTGGATATCATGGTGGTACCAGTTTTTATGGGAATTTGCTGTGTGTCCGCACTCTTCAACCCGAAACTCCGGAACCGAAATTCCGATCGAAAAAAATTCAGAAAAATTTTTAGGAGCCGATTTGAGACTAATTTTGTGCAAATCGGTTCAGCCATCTCTGAGAAACAGAGGTGACATTTTTTTCCACATACACACACAGACAATTTCCGATCTCGACGAACTGAGTCGAATGGTATATGTGAATCGGCCCTCAGGGCCGCGGTTAAAAAGTCGATGTTTGGAGCGATTGCATAACCTTTCTATATGAGAAAGGCAAAAACGACGGTTCGCGTGACCATCCAAGAAGACACGCGAATATGTGAATGACCACACGGTTACATGACAAACACGTCAGTATATGAAGGATTAAGCCCTTCGCGATTATCTACGCACACATACGCCCGCGATCGCACAAACTTGATAACACTCAGGTGATAAGGTGAAAGTTTTAGTTCTCATGAAGTTACAAACGCTGTCTTAAACGCGAACCCACTAACGTCCATGTTCGCGCTATCATGAATCGGCCACTTCCGGAAATCTTTTCCCTCCGTTCCAGCAACTTAGCATACATTCACTTGGACCAATCAAAAAATAAAGCTCATATTCACTGGATAACACGTTCCATGGCGACATGACTGGGCACCCTGATGATATGGAAGAAACCACTTTCTTCTAGCATTTGAATCGTACACCGAAAATTAAGCATCAGATTCAAGGTTCGCGCACGATCATCCAGAACATACGCGAATATGTGAAAAGACACTCGGTCATAAAAAAGAATTTATGCACGCGAAGCTACATACACGTTAGCACACGTAACATACAAACGCACACGTGATTGAACACGTTTACGTACAATTGCTCGAGCCCTTCGCGATAATACACGCGATCGCAAAGTCTCTACACCCGCACATATCTGAACCATACAATGAATATCACATTCAGAATCACGGCCCGCTGTAATTGACCTTAAGCAGTGTTTTATTGGGCGCCATTGTCTGTCTCGTCTGCAATTGTAGCGTGTGATTCGGACAGGGAGCCTTCGGAGAACCTAGCTCTACAGCTCCAGCAGGACAACTCTCGAAAAAATGCAACACAACTATCATGTCTTAATCATAAAAATGCTGAGGTAAAACCTCGTGTGTTTCTCGCGGGGAATAGATTAATGACCCTCCTTCTTTAAAATATGCCGGAGTTTATAGATGAACCGTGTTAAACTTCAAACGGCACTTCGAAAGCCAAGTAGACTATTCTAACGCAAGTTTTTTCCTACGCGCTTAAAATGATTAAATATATTGAAATTGGCGTGATTCTGTTATTAGACTAACGATTAATAACAGAATTTCGCCAATTTCAATAAATTCAGTCATTTCAAGACTGGTGAGCTATTTAATTCGGTCGAATTTAATAGGCTGACAAAATTGGGTAAAGTCCTTGTTCGATAAGAGGGGGGGGGGGAGAGAGAGAGAAACTGGGTAAAAATACTCGTAAAAAGAAGATCCTGTATACAGTATAACGAATGATTTGATGACGTGCAGATGACGGTGATAAAAGAGGACGATCGCTGCTTCAGCACCTATGGCGCACGTTCTCCAGTCAAACACAGACATTCCAAGTTCAACGACTTTTAAGCTAAATCATGCCGTCATCCACAACTATTTACGACCAGACTATCGACATAAAGAAGATAAAAAGGGATGAATCATGGTTTTACATTGTTGTTTTGCATTTGCATATATAGATGAAGTCCAGCTCAAAGTCACTGTGAGTTTAGTTCTACCTTTACTGATGTGAATGAAAAACATCATAATTACTTTGTTGCTAGGTTGCTAGCTTCTTTCCGTTGTTCCGATCATTCGTCTCATTCGTTAATTTTCAACTTATCTCGCATTTTTGTTTTTTTTTTATTTGCGGAACGCCATATTATTTTTGTTCAACATCATGTTGGAAATTTCTACCAAGTTTTGACAGTTCTCTGGAAATCAAACATACAGCAAACCGTGTGCGGCATTATTTGCTTGAATGGCACTGTAAAAATAATTTGTACGAATTATAATTCACAGTAGATTACCACCTTCCAAAGAATTTCAAACTGTGGGTATAACCTAAATCCGTCGACCGTCGAACCACTGAAAGATATGTGTATATATATGCGGGAAGAAGCAGACAGATCAGCGCAAATTTAGTAATAATCGCGAGCCAATTGAGCGCGCACTCGCAGCATATGCAGTAGTAAATGGAGCGGCAAGGGATTTATCACGGTTGTTGTTGTTGTTGTTGTGGGTAATGATGATGGTAGTAGTGCGAATAACGTTGTTGACGTTTGGTTGGCCGGCAGGGTATGATTCATTGATATGAAATAGCTATAGGTACGGCAGCGAGGCTGATTGAATTCCGCGGAAGACTATAGCAGCTATCTGCAGTATAGGATGAGGTGAAGTGGGTGCTAGGGTATGGGACGATAGTGGGGATTGGAAAGTATATGTATAAACAATTGAGCCGGTAAAGCTAAATGGTTTTCAGTGTGGTGCATGTAGGGCGGGGGGATGAGAGAGCTTTAGATGTGCATATAGCCATTTTTATGCACTGCTGAAGGACACGGGTGGTGGTAGTAAAGATAAATCAGTAGCGAGACCATGCTGGCGAAAGAGGTAAATGAGTCATTGTTTTATAATGCGTTCGGAGATCGGATGACTTTCGGGTTACCGTAGTCAGTCTACGTGTGTATGGTTTCAATTTCACACTATCACACCGTGTCGGATAGTATGTTTAAGGGTTTTTTATATCCATATTTTTGTGCGTATTGTTTTGATCTTATTATTGACTTGATTTTTCGCTTGAAATAGTCGCACAAAATGAACAGTTAAAAAGTTGGGAACATTTAATAAGTAGAGTGGGGGCATGCATAAATGGGTATACTAAATCTTTAACGCGGAGGAGGGGTTGTTAGATATAAAGTGGTACAACATTGCTTTAAGTTTAAAAGGACGGGCTCCTGTATTCTTTGAATTCAGAAAACGAATTATGTTTCGCTTTCCCTAATTTTAAAACGTCTGTAATGTTTACTAGCAATGTCAAATACATTGATAAGTGAGAATAAACGCTTACTTGTTTTGATAACCGAATTCCAGTTACGGTTCAAAATAGCAACACGGCTTACCTGCTTCATGATAATTATAACTAATCTGACCTTTATTGAAAGTGTACACCTTCCAGAATTTCTACTTGCTTTCTGTCATGTCAATAATTTTATTGCATGTCGTATCTCCAAACCAACAATCAGCACTATCAACAAATAAGCAATCACCGAAGAAATTGGATCCATAATAGCTTTGTCCAAACCATCATCATTGAAAAGAAAGTACGACAGACTACAGTGCACAGTGGTTTTTTTTGCCAAAAACACGCGATTAATTATTTACACAAAAACGGTCAAGTTTAGATCAATAATGTCTCCTGAAAGTTTTATCAGCATTTCAAGACCTTTCTTCTGGTTTAGTACATTGAGTGATTAATCTCCCTAAAAGTGAGATATTTTTCTTATTTTTTTAAAATGTATAGATAATGAGATCATATGTTCTGCAATGTTGTAGAGCTACTTTTTGCGAACAACTTTGCTTAAGAGTCCAAAACTGTATATTCAATACTTGTGAAGTTATAGTGTCTTGTTTGTGGATGACCCCTTAAAATCATTTTTTTTAATATAACTTTTTTGGTACCGTACCTATGAATTTAGAATGTTCTACAAAGTTATTTGCGTCAATGCCAGCCGCAACTCTTTAGAAGAACGTTTTGTTCTAGCTCTTCTATCTTAGAAGTTATTTAGCAATTTTTGAAAAAATAGTGCTATTTCCAATAGCAATAACTTTTGAACGGGCAAAAACGGGCAACCAGCTATAGTTATAAACATTAGTACAATAAATGAACTACAAAATCCAATTTAATTCATTTGTCTACTGTTGTCTCCGGTGCTGTTATGGACGGTTTAGGAAGTGCTTTCCGCTGCTTAGTATGCATTTTTCATTAAGTGGAATTGTTCATCTGTTCCTCGCTGGATTCTCTTTTTACGTATGCGTGTGCAGGAAAGAAATTGAGAGAGAAAGAGAGAGAGAGAGAAAGAGAACAAGACAGAGAGAAAGAAAGAAAGAGAAAGAAAAAGAGAGATTTGAGAGGACCGCTAAGCGCATAACTTCTAAGAAAATCAGTGTTACACAGCTCCGAGATGATTTGACTGTTACTAAGGGTAAGGCTTAAAACTAGAAGTTTCCCGAAATTCGACGCGGTCACGTGTGCGGGAGAGTGTCTGTACACGTTTTTTCGTACATTCAATGATACGAAACGTTTTAAGCGATACTAATTTAAAGGGATTTTCATCAAAATGTGTACAATTGGAATGCAAGTTAATTGATTGAAACATAATTTCTTTATATACTTAGTGTTCTTGTTTATTGAAAAGTACACTCGTTATACTATTTAGGTTCCCTTGATAAACGTCACTTGTTTTCCCTTTGGGTTTCCGCGACAGAAAATATGAAAATAGGTTCTGTAGCTCAACAAGTCTTTCAATATTATAACATTGACTAACATAATATGCCCGATGTTGCCGCTGGAATAATGCAAATAGTCAAGAAGTCTTGCATTTATTTCAAAAGACTGTGGATCAAGCATAATCGCACAGTAACTAATGTTTTTAGTATGAATGCTGAATATTTCAACGAGTGTACTTTTCAATAAACAAGAATACTAAGTATATAAAGAAATTATGTTTCAATCAATTACCTTGCATTCCAATTGTATACATTTTGATGAAAATCCCTTTAAATTAGTATCGCTTAAAACGTTTCGTATCATTGAATGTACGAAAAAACGTGTATAGACACTCCCGCACACGTGACCGCGTCGAAGTTCGGGAATCTTCTAGTTTTAAGCGTTACCCTTAGTAACAGTCAAGTTATCTCGGAGCTGTATAACACTGATTTTCTTAAACGCGATTTCGTAGAAGTTATGCGCTTAGCGGTCCTCTCAAATCTCTCTTTTTCTCTCTCTCTTTCTTTCTCTCTCTCTCTTTTTCTCTCTCTCTTTCTCTCTCTCTTTCTCTCTCAATTTCTTTCCTGCACACGCATACGTAAGAAGAGAATCCAGCGAGGAACAGATGAACAATTCCACTTAATGAAAAATGCATACTAAGCAGCGGAAAGCACTTCCTAAACCGTCCATAACAGCACCGGAGACAACTGTAGACAAATGAAATAAATTAGATTTTGTAGTTCATTTATTGTACTAATGTTTATAACTATAGCTGGTTGCCCGTTTTTGCCCGTTCAAAAGTTATTGCTATTGGAAATAGCACTATTTTTTTCAAAAATTGCTAAATAACTTCTAAGATAGAAGAGCTAGAACAAAACGTTCTTCTAAAGAGTTGCGGCTGGCATTGACGCAAATAACTTTGTAGAACATTCTAAATTCATAGGTACGGTACCAAAAAAGTTATACACTAAGGTTTTTTTTTACACGGGGGATACGTACCGTGTAAAAAAAACCGTGCAAAAAAAACCGCGTTAATTGCGAAATCCGTGTAAAAAAAACCGCGTTAATTGCGAAATCCGTGTAAAAAAAAACCGCGTTAATTGCGAAATCCGTGTAAAAAAAAACCGTGTTAATTCAGAAAACCGTGCAAAAAAAAACCGCGTTAATTCCGAAAATCGTGCAAAAAAAAACCGCGTTACATTCAATGCAAAAGACTTAGACGATTTTAGGAAAAGGGATGATTTCGGAGTTTTATCAAAAATGTTCTAAGTCCTTTTGAAGGCAAAAGACTTAGACGATTTTTGAACAGGTTTTTTTGCACGGATTATGCAAGTAGCACGGTTTTTGCTTTTTCCAATTCCTTAGGTTTTTGGAAAAGTGGAAACGTCGGATCTTGAGGTTTCCTTTTGTCCCGCACTTTAACAATATGGTTGTTTTCGGTACAATGTTAACGAGTAGGCACCAAATACCGATGAGGCCATTTGGAATTCCAAGATGACGACTTCCGGTCTAACAGAATTTTCAATAACCCAATCAGTATGCATATTTTCCGAGCGGGCCTAATGAGCGCATGATAGAGATCAATGTCTGAGGCCATTTTGAAATACAACATTGAGACTATCGGCTTAGCGATATTCTGTATAACTCACAACATGGAGTGTTTTGGAACTGGATTGACAAATATGCAGTTGCCAGAGGGCTGACGTCATTGTAACACCCAAGATGGTTCTGATTATTTAGTATAAATATCCAGCGTAAAACAAAAAGATACATTTATTTTTGTATATTTTGCATTTATAAGATAAGAAAATTGTGCTCATGAATGGATTTACTCGAATTTGAGTTGGTTCGTCTGCTAGAGCTCATCGAGCGAATCTTCATGCGAGACTCAAAGTCGAATCAAAAAGCTGACATAATCAGGGGGAAATAATAAAATCAGGTCTTCGCTGTATTATTAAGGGGGGCGTCTGGTGTAAAGTGCTCAAACCGAAAGTTATTTTGTTTTACGATTTTGAAGGCAAGGAAACAATGCATCTTTTATGTAATGTTAAGCTTTAAATTTGTACGTTTATTCTGTACGAAAAAAATATTTGCACGGCCTTATTCTGCGCGGCGTGTGACGTGAGACGACGAAACTCACCTCACTTTACGTGACTTTTCTCACCCGATTCTGAGAGTCGACTCGGGTGAGGTGAGATTCCTCATTGCGGTTAAATGGGAGTCTCACGTCACCCGAAGTGACTCTTCAGAATTGGGTGAAGTCACGTAGAGTGAGGTGAGATTAGTCGTCTCACGTCACACGCCGCGCAGAATAGGGTCGGCAGCCACGCAGAGCCACACATACGAGCGTTCCAAGAGTAGACGTCCAACCATTTCCACGTCGAGGAGCGCCGCGGCTAACACGATGACTCTTGATAAAATTGTTTGACACAGGAAATTGAGTAAAATTTGTAAAGCTTAGACTTGTAGTTACTCGATGAACCCAAAAAAAAAGCGTTCGAGTTTAGGAAAATGGCTTCATGTAAACCGAAAAATCTCATATTTTTCTGTAAAATTCGTGCACTTTTCTTCAAAATAATAGAGAGAACAATTTTTTCATTCTGTTTTCTGTGGTTCACCGACAGGCTACACATATTGTGCATTTTCATAAAAAAAAATCAAGTCAATTCTTTGATTAGTTTTTGAGTTATCGTGTTCACCAATTTGAAAAACGCGGTTTCGAAAAAACGCTATTAAAGGATACTCCATATCAAATTGCATCACGGAAAAAATGACGTGGAAAACAATCCATTTGGTATTTTCTCTTAAAAATTTGGGTGGAAGTAGTTTAAAGTGTATTGTTCACACTGTATTTTATCGCTGTCAGTCTTAAGAAAATTGTTGCCGATAGATTGAAATCTGCGTGTGTCACAGCAAATACGCGCGAGGAATGCATGGCTGTTTAAAACAAAAGAAGTTCAGCGTGATCACCGAGATTGCGGGAGACTATTCTAGAGGCTCAATACTAACAATTAAGCGGATAAAAAAGAAGTCGATTTTTTTGCCCACTACACCAGACGCCCCCTTAAGATGAATGAGATGTACACTAAATCAGAGATGATGCTTATAGAGATGCACGAAGACTGAAGCCAAAAGTTCCAATCGAACCCAAAACAACGGTTCCAAACTAGCAATGTAAACAAATATGGCGGATTTAGGAAGTAATGCGTGGGGAGTATCAAGATTGAAATGAAAAGAAATGCACGTCTGCATCCTGCATCCTCGATACATTTTTTCTAGTGCAACGAAAAACATGTAGACAGGCTCAGTAACGTAAATCAATGCGTTTCCAAGTCACATGATTGAGTATTGTGGGAAATATTTCAAAAAAGGAATTCGCCAAGCATTCATTAAAACTACAAGTCACTCGCTGTTTACACAATATTCCTGGTTGCCAAAACTAGCAGACAAATAATTTGTAAAACCGTGCAGCCAAATTTACTGTTTTTCTCGCCGCGTGTCTTTATATTTAAAACATCGTCTTGGCACTAAAATAGAAGTCACCATCTTAGATGAAAACATGACTTCCGGAATTGACATCCGGTATCTATTCATTAACGCTATTACAAAAATTCTCACATTGTTGTGGTAATTGAAAATTTTACTAAACCGAAGTAGCCATCTTGATTTTCGAAATGGTCTCAGACATTGATATTTGGCACCTACTCGTCAATCCCGTTCCAAAAATACTCATATTGATTGGGCTTTGGAGAATTCCACAGAACCGGAAGTCGCCATCTTGAATTTCAATATGGCACCAGACATCGATATCTAGCGTCTATTCGTCAATTCCATTCCAAAAATACCCATATTGATTCGATTTTAGAGAATTCCAATGAACCTGAAGTCGCCATCTTGGTTTTCCAAATGGCCTCTGACACTGATCTCTATCATGCGCTCTATTAGGCCCGCTCTGAAAATATGCATGCTGATTGGGTTATAGAGAATTCCACTGAACCGGAAGTCGCCTTCTTGGTTTTTAAAATGGCCTTAAACATCGATATCTGATGTCCACTCATCAATCCCGTTCCAAAAATATCCATATTGATGGGGTTTCAGAGAATTCCACTGAACCGGAAGTCGCCATCTTGGTTTTCAAAATGGCCTTAAACATCGATATCTGACGTCCACTCATCAATCCCGTTCCAAAAATACCCATATTAATGGGGTTTCCGAGACTTCCACTGAACCGGAAGTCGCCATCTTGGTTTTCAAAATGGCCTTAAACATCGATATCTGACGTCCACTCATCAATCCCGTTAAAAAAATAGCCATATTGATGGGGTTTCAGAGAATTCCACTGAACCGGAAGTCGCCATCTTGGTTTTCAAAATGGCCTTAAACATCGATATCTGACGTCCACTCATCAATCCCATTCCAAAAATAGCCATATTGATGGGGTTTCAGAGAATTCCACTGAACCGGAAGTCGCCATCTTGGTTTTCTAAATGGCCTCAGACATGAACATTTGGCATCTACTCGTTAATGCTGTTCCAAAAGCAATCACTTCCACTTTTCCAAAAATCTTCGAAATTCTTTGCATTCAAAATGGAAAAGCAGAAACCGTGTAAATTTCAAAATCCGTGCAAAAAAACTTGGTCAAAAACCGTCTGTCTTTTGCCTTCATAAGGATTTTTGCTAAAACCGTGTTAATTGCGAAATCCGCGCAAAAAAAAATGATCAAAAATCGTCTAAGTTTTTTGCCTCCAAAAGGACTTAGAACATTTTTGCGAAACCCGTGCAAAAAAAATTTTTGAGAAATCGTCTAAGTCTTTTGCCTCCAAAAGTACTTAGAACATTTTTGCGAAACCCGTGCAAAAAAATTGTTGAGAAATCGTCTAAGTCTTTTGCCTTTAAAAGGACTTAGAATATTTTTGCGAAAAACCGTGTTAATTGCGAAAATCGTGCAAAAAAAAACCGTGCTAATTGCGAAAACCGTGTAAAAAAAGCCGTGTAAAAAAAAACCGTGCAAAAAAAAACCGTGTAAAAAAAAACCTTAGTGTATTAAAAAAAATGATTTTAAGGGGTAATCCACAAACAAGACACTATAACTTCACAAGTATTGAATATACCGTTTTGGACTCTTAAGCAAAGTTGTTCGCAAAAAGTAGCTCTACAACATTGCAGAACATATGATCTCATTATCTATACATTTTAAAAAAATAAGAAAAATATCTCACTTTTAGGGAGATTAATCACTCAATGTACTAAACCAGAAGAAAGGTCTTGAAATGCTGATAAAACTTTCAGGAGACATTATTGATCTAAACTTGACCGTTTTTGTGTAAATAATTAATCGCGTGTTTTTGGCAAAAAAACCACTGTGCAGTGGGCTGGATATGTAGCAGTTCAGTGTGAGATGGATTGTATGCACACACATCCACACACACTAAGCAGAAAATTCGGTAAACCCAGCTTTGCGCGTGATTGACACAAAATCTATTACTAAATTAGTTATGGAATATACCCCTAATCGGAATCCAACACTACCTTAGAGTTGGCCTACTCTAACGCCGGATTATTGATTTAGTGCCCTTTACAGGCATTTATGGTTTTACCTAGTTTTTAATTTAGTATGAAGACAAAATTGGTTAAAGGGCGAACACGAAATTATTGCGACACATTCAACAGGGCATAACTTTTTTACCGTTGGGTAAAAATCATCCAAATTTTGCACACTTTCTCATTGATGTGTATTGTTTACATGCTGTCAAACTCGAAGTCGTGTTTTTCGATTCAACGAAAATGGAGGTGAACCAACGCGAGTCGAGAGAACAAATTCTTTCCAAACGCCTGGAATTTCCTGACCTGTCGCACCGGCAGTTGGGAAAAATGTTGAACATTCACCATTCAACCGTCTCCAGAATGTTGAAGCGGTTCCAGGACCGGTTGACGTTGGACCACGGCAAAGGAGCTGGAAGAAAATCGGAGACCGGAGAACAAAAAGACGGAGGGAAAGGTGAAGCGGATGATTAAAGCAAATCCCAACGTCTCAAGCGGTGATTTGGCCAAAAAGATCGGCGTGTCGCAGAGCTACGTCCAGAAAGCAAAGAAGAGAGCTGGACTACATACATACAAGGTACAGAACTTCCCAAACCGCGATGAGCGGCAACAATCGACGGCTAAAACTCGGGCACGGAAGCTCTACGAGAAGATGCTGACAAAATATGACTGCTGTGTGATGGACGACGAAACGTATATAAAAGCCGATTTTGAGCAAATTCCGGGGTTGGAGTTTTTCACCGGCAAGAGCAAGTTCTATGTGGACGACAAATTTAAGAAGAAGAAAATGTCGAAGTTCGCCTCCAAATATCTCATTTGGTAGGCCATCTGCTCTTGCGGACTGAGGAGTGAGCCTTTCGTGACAAAGGGCACAGTAAATGGCGAGATCTACAAATCTGAGTGCCTCGAGAAGCGCCTTTTGCCGTTCTTGCAGCAGCACGACGAAGCTCCACTATTTTGGCCAGATTTGGCATCATGCCACTATTCTAAAAGTGTCCTGGAGTGGTATGAGGCCAATTCTGTCCATTTTGTTCCAAAGAACATGAATCCGCCAAACTGTCCGGAGCTGCGCCCGGTGGAGCAGTATTGGGCAATGATGAAGCGGGAACTTCGGAAGAGCAAGAAGACAGTCAAAGACGAGAAAGACATGTTAAGAAAATGAAAAAAACTTAGAAACTGGTACCGGATGACACTGTAAAGACTTTGATGGAGGGCATCCAGCGAAAATGCGTTCAATTTTACACTCAAGGCTCCATCGATTAACTTTTCTTTTGATTTTTGAAGTAAATATATGTATAAATAAAACTACCCTAAAATTTTGGTTTGATTTTAAACATTATAAGAAAATTGGCATGACATTTTCAATTTTTTTCTCCTTGGACAGAAATATAGCATAGTGCTGTTTTATTTAAAATGCATTGCTCTGAAAGATGCTTTTATTTGATGTACTAATGTACTGTGATCATTATTTTTTGCCTTTCTCATAAAGAAAGGATATTCAATCACTCTTAAAACCGACTTTTTATATTTGATATTGTTCCACATCCAAATGCTGGAAAGCAGATAGCAGAATAATCAATTGGAAAAATAATCTCTACTAAAAACAAGCATACTTCAGATAATTGGGCCAACCCTGGAGACCCATCAACCTTTTTGTGTATTTTTTTTGTAGTGCTTACGCTGGATGCCGCTGAATGTTGATGTTGGTTTCCAAATAATTGTTTTCAAAAGTTAAGAAAACCAATCTTCTTTCTGCTGCCTGAGTCAGACCAACTATCGAGCCAAGTGAACAATAACTAGCAACCTTTCGATCTAGTGTGAATTGTCATGTGAACAAAGGATAGTTTATTTATTTTTGCCTTCAAGAATTAAGTTGATGAAAAAGCTCTGCTCTGACCCAACACCGCGGCCGTTGACTTTAAGTTTTGTTCAATCCAACCGAGCTTTCGTGAAGTGAACCTTCAGAAAATGAAAAGGGACTTTAAAGAAGTTACCATATTCGCAATGGTGTATTGATAGCAATCAACACGTTAGTCCAAACCGAACATTACATACAACCGAACATACAGAACAACTTAAAGCTTAATTCCAACGTTGTTAGACAAGTTAACAGCGTTGGAATTAGGATTCCCGTGTATATAGAAAAAATACACCGCGTACCCCTCCTGAACTAATTGAAGAATACAACGTAAAGTAGGATCCGTTATACCTGATACTTGCAGAATTTTCTTTCCGGGTATATTTAACGGTGTTCTTGTGGTGAGGCTGCGGGCCAAAAGTGCAAGTTCTGTAATCATAAACAGCCAGTGATGTCTCAGCACACCACGCGAGCCGCTCTGTACCTGTTCTGTATGCTAACCAGGCTCGCGAGCTGTGCAGCGTACAAGTAAGCCTATGTGTTTGTTCTTTTAAAAAGAGCTAGCCGCTTAAAGCGAGAGCATGTGTTCGTCATCATACAAGCTCGTGTGTTTTGTCGAGAACACGAGCTCGAAGCAAGAAGAACACACTCGTGCTTCTTCGAGGGCCGTGAGCTTTCTAGAACACGCTCGTGCGCCGGCTCTGAGAAAATTGTATCTTTTCAAGACGGCGCCAGTATTCGACCGTTCCTTTAGAAACATTTCGTACTCGTGTGAAAGTAACGTCAGATATTTCGCGTGAGTTAACAATATAATAATTTAAGATTTTGTTGAAGTAGATAATCGAAAAAGATAAAGAAAAGGAATCCAAAAAATGCTCCGAAGCGCAAACGTGGTCGTCCCGTAGCTAACCAACCCCGTGAGTCGGAATGCACCACTTCCATTCTACACTCTGGCGACGACGAGAAGTCATTCGCAAGAACAAAATCAGACGAAGCTGGTGAAAAAACACGTTTTTTCAGCTCTTCCTTCCACGGTTTCACGATTTTTTGCACAATTTACCATTTTCTCACCGGAATGACGTCGATGTATTATGTTTTGGATTGCGTTTTTAATTTTTCGATAATCTGCAATATGCATAATGTTCAAACAAAAGTTGAATTGCTGATTTTCTAGGCGTGTACATCGTTTTTCTTAACCTCGAATATAGCGACCTATCGTTCCCACAGATTTTAAAAACATCGAAAAAAGTTCCTTCGCCTTATTGGATTTATCTTGAAAAATATTCAGCCAGGCTCAAAATCATGATTGCCAAAATGTTACCAGATGCATAACCTTTCCAACGAGTGCTTGTTTGTCAAAATCAGAGCAAAATACTATCGCACTAGCTCGTAAAAAAACTGACCTACTTGACCCACTCTACTTTAGTTATTTGGGACCCTAAAAAGATTAAAAAAAAGTTTTCTGAAACAATAATCATGTTATTGCACTTGAGTTCATAGCTCTTCTTGTGGATAAGGTTAAACAACTAATCTGAAGGCATTTCTTCTTTCATCCAATGCATTTCGACCATGCAGCAGGTTACTGTTGACTTTCAGAAGTTCGACCGAGATTTAATGGTATGTTTGATTTTGACAGTGCACAGTAGTCAGTGCTACACTTGTTCCAACTTGGGTGTAATCTCGTCATCCTCTTCACATTTTCTGGATTGGGTTCTCTGTTCTGACGAACTAAATAATTTTCAGTTTGACTGCCACAGCTAAAAGCTTCGAGACATGGCCGTGTGGTGTCCGGCGGGACAAAATCTTTTTGCACTATTTCAGCCAAGAATAGTACCACTGGGGGAACCCGTTCCCATGTCGTAAGAGACGACTAAGAACATGCTAGGAGTTTCTAGGTATTGCTCAGTACCGAAGACTTAACCTGAACGGACCTTAAGATTTTGCATTATAGCTTTTATCAATTCTGAGTGAATCACTCACATATAGTTACCTTTTCTGATTCGCTATTCCCGATTATGTACCAATGTTTAGTCTAATTCTACACTAAGTAACAGCATATATTTGTATACCGGCTTTTCCACGCTAAGGTATAACTTTCAAAACTTTGGTTTAAAAACCGTATTTAAAAAAACAAACTTTCAAGCAGGAAATTTATAGGAAATTGCATAATAAGTTTTTCGTGTAGCAAGCGAAATGTAGCTGTGTCAAAATAAGCCAGTTTTTTTTTTATTAAATCTGGAACCGTCTACCGATAAATCGCCATTGACAAATACCTCCAAAAGTGACGTCTTGAGCTCTCATGACACTAGCTTTGTACTACTTTTGCTTTCTTAAACAGTGGCAAACATTTAAACACTCCAGAACTTCACTCGATTAGAAAATGTAGGGGCATCAAAAGCTAAAACTTCGTAAAATCGCACTCCTGGTCCTTTCTTCAAAATTATCCAGTGCAGTACTCTGCGTCACTCTTTCGAGCTGTAACCGCTCATGTGGTAGTCGGTCTTTGCCAGTATTGCTCTTCTACCATCCATTCTTCTCCTGGGCCGCCGATGGATCAAGAACCCCCTTGTCATTGTGTTCATTATATTAATTACGCATAATAAATATGTCGTTAGCAATTTGGTATTAAGGGGTTATATATGTTGAGATGCGGGAAAAAAGGGAAAAGTTTGAATTTTTATAAAGGTATGTAGCCATATTTTTATGAAATACTTGTTATATGTTTGGCGTCCAATTTGCAAAATCCACTTGAGAAAATAAAAAAAATATAATTGTCGAAGCAATTACCGCAAAATGCGTTTTTTTTCAAAGAGGTTTGCCGTGACTACGATTCCAGTCCAACAGCTCAACAGAAACCATGAAACTAAAAAAAATCATTAGTATATGTACCTGTGGTGTCCTTGAACGATCGATTTAAAAAAAATTCTTTTTGGAAACGGAGAAGATTTTTTCAAAAAAATCGCTATGTTCTCCTGAAAAAAATTATTAAAAAATTAATAACAATATGAAAATTTTGACGAAAAAATGGAATCGTTCAAGGACACGGTAGTTAAATTACGAACAAGTCAAAAAATAAGTTTTGAGATCGGTTGAAAACTTTTCCGGCAATCGTAGTCACCGCAAATACGCTTTTGGGAAACATGATTTCGAGATAATCGCGTTTAAAGTTTAAAGTATAAGCAACACCTCCATAAGGGAGCAAGATGAAAAACGCTATAACTCTGCATCCACTGCTCCGATATCTATAAAAATTTCAGGTAACATTCTTAAGAACCTGAGCTTTACGATAGAAGAATAATTTTTTTTTGATTTTTTGGCCGGCCTCAACATATATAACCCCAAGGCACCACCTTATCACGAAAATGGAAAATAATGCGAATAAAAAACTGGCATCATTTTTTGTTGCACCGCTTATGTTGCGTTGCATGCTATACGTTGTACGACTAAATCATTTATCTCTATTGTCTCAATATGGCGCTTCGGTGGAATATCATTCCAGTCTATTGTGTTGCGATTAAGATTGAAATGCGGCAATCTGCATGTTTCATATATTCTCACATCATTCATATTCTATTATTCAATTGCAATTGTTCGTAAATTGTTATGATGGAACATATAGATAGTTCGCTTATTCCCCAATTGGAACGGTCTGCATTTGACCAGAACGTAACGAATTGAGTTGAACGTGTTTTTTGTTTGGATAGATAAAATAATCTGATGATTTGAGAATTAGCGATGTAAGTATCAGCATGTTATTGATGACCAGTTAAATTTTTGAAAGAAGTTTCCCGTGTATTGCAGTTTTGACTATCACCCTTTCTAAAATCATGCAACCTAAATACAATTGCATAAAATATAGAACTTTTCCTTATTTTCATTTCCTATTTTATTTTTTTATTTATCTTAATAAAAGGTTCTTATTTATTTGAGTGACCGATTTCGAGAACATTGTTAGTTTTTAATTCAACAGACTACAATATCTTAACAAAATTTCCTATAATACAGAAAGACTCTTCTCTTCCGTTTTAGCCAGGCAGTACTAAGAGAATATCTGAGTCAAACGGGGACTTTTGGGTAAAAAAAGTAGCCACACGATACTGCTGTTCGGTTGATGGCGATGTCTCCAGTTGCTTCACTTCTTCGGTAGCATAATCGTTTTGTAAAAGATCGACGTTGAGTCTTGGGATCAAGGATTCAGCCTCTATATATAAGCAGCGAAGTTCACACATCATTTGTCATTGTCATTCGTAATGGTATGCAAATATAACAGCTTATGAGTGCAAAATGATGGACTCTGCTTACACATTATACGAGTTTCCTGAAAGCACTTTTTGTTTTTATGTCTGTTTCGAGATATAAGCTGCGCTGGTCCCAAACCCGAAAAAAACGGTGTCAAAACTTAGTCTCAAATGAAAGTTTTATCTCCGGAAATGGCTATCAAATTTCATCCCGGTCCGACTTACGATTCCGAAGTTATGGGTTGTGGCGTGCAGTCACAAAGCAAATTCCGATTCAATCCGATACTCCAATGAAAGCAAAAAAGGTAAAAATTTCGCTAAAATGTCTCTCAAATAACTTACATTTGCAGTTCTAGGCCACTGCTGGCTTTCGTTGAGTACATTGACCACCATAGATGGTTCCGGAAGTGCCCGAGAAAAGCGGCCAGCTTTCAAAATTAACAAACTCACATCAGTTTCCCGGAAATGGTAGAGCCGATTTTCACAAACTTAGTCCCAAATGATAGCTATATAGCCCAACAGATGTCTATAAAATTTCGTACGGATCGCTTATATGGTTCCGGAAATATAGACTAAACCGTCAGATCACATATGAAATTTCCATATAAGCCGGAATTCGAAATTTTTTTCAAAGGGGGACCCCATGAAATTTCAGAAATCGAATTCGTATTTTTGATGTAAAACATCTTTAACAACACGTGGTCTTCGAATGCCTCAGATTCGAAGAAGTTCGTTGGGGTATGCCCAGTGTGACATTTAACAATATCGTCGGCACCATTGGGTAGAAAGTCGCTGTGAAGCCACAAATCGGGTTTCGAGAGAAATTTCGCCGCCGGAGAACTCTCCGATTGTGTAGACTAGGTCCACCGCCGGGGACCATTTGAGTAGTACGTGACGTAGCATCAAGTTTGGGTCGCCGATGGACCGGACGTCAGGCTTCACCAGAATCGCCGAACCGACCTCGACACCCTATTGGGTAGCTCGTGGGTAGGCTAGATCCACCGCAGGGATTAGACCGAGTAGACCGCGTCGTACAGCTAGCAGTGGGTCGTTGGGGCGCCAGCGAACCGGAAGCTGCGCTCCACCCGGAACCGCTGGATGGACCTCAGCTCCTACTGGCTGGCCCGTTGAGTAGGCTAGGTCCACCGGCGGAGACTAGATCGAGTAGATCGGGACGAAGCGTGGAGCTAAATGGTTCATGGAAACGAACATCGGTATCGGGAGAAATCTTTCGCGGGGGTATTCTCCGTGAAGCGAAATGGAACGAGAGTGAAACTAAAGGAGTTGCGGTGCTAAATGGCACCGGACAGGGAGCCACAGGGCTCAAGAAGTGGTGGTGCTAAAACCAAAGAAGAATCCGTATCGGAAGAGCTTTCTTCGCCGGGGAATTCTCCATCGCCGTAAGCTAGATTCACCGCCGGGGACTAGACTGAGTAGTCCGCGACGAGACACCACCAGTCGCGGTTCGTCGGGCCACCAGTGAACCGGACGCCCTGCTTCACCGGGATCACCGAACTGATCTCGACACCTGGTTGGATGGTTCAGTTTCGGGAATTCTCCGTCAAAATAGCCTAGGCCCATCGTTGGGGACTAGACCGAGTAGTTCGCGTACACATCGGGAGCTCAACGTGTAAGTGGTGCTCAATAGTACGAGAAAGGAGTTGCGAGGCTGAATGGCACAAGCGAGCCGAGTCTTGGTGCTGAATGGCCCAAGGGAGCCGAAGGGCTCGGTAAATTAGACAATATTAAGTTACCGGTTTGATTGTTCTCGTAGGAGAAGAGCACTAAGTCTCGACTCACAGCTATCTCTCCGACTGCCATGGTCTGTATGGATTGTGGTGGTGTGTCGAGACGTGGTGTTGTAACCCTACTGAAGAAACTAACCCCTCTCCGAAGTAATGCCATAAGGTAGTGCCGTAGAGCAGTGGTTTTTAGCGAGTCGGGTGATGGCAAGCCCAAACCCGTTCGCTTAGTAGGGTTTTGCACATTTTTTTCTTGCATTCTTAGTGCCTTTTTGAAAGTATTTTTCTGCTCTCTAATAAAACAGACACTTACCGAACTCGACGAATTAGACGAGATTAGATTGATGATGTTCAGAGTGATTGTATAACCTTTCTATGTGAGAAAGGCAAAAAGGTGTTTGGCCACTTTCGAACCGGTTCCAACAGGAACCCTCTTCAGGGACCTTCCTGGATTTCAATACTTATGCATTTTTGGTCAAGTTTTAATGGTATATAATGTCTATAATCAGGGCTACACGAATATCATTAATTGTTACCAAATTGATAACGTTTCATTAGGTTATGTTGTTGTAAAAGGAAGTTGGTGTCAATGTTACCTGATCTGACTCAGTGACCCACCGGAATAAATTTGGCCATGTAGACATTTCCAGCAATTTCAATAAAAAAAATCAAAACTAGAAACCCGTATGAGTTCAATAAAGACAGACGTAAGTCGATACATTTAAAAACGAATGTTTGGCACCAGTTTGATTTTTTTTTTCACTCAGACCGACACGGGTCAAACACTGCTCTTGAGTCAAATTGGTCTGATTGTCAATAGAAAACAAGGACTGTACATATCTGCAAAGTATCGGGTTTTCTGATCTGGTACATAGAACTCCTTATATAGGATCCTTGGTCTAGAACCACCTCTGACATAGTTCAGTTGGGAAAAGCGCAATATGGACCCCGGTTTGAAGATATGGAAGGTATGTCGCTGGGTTCATGTTTCAGAATTTTCAATAATGTCAATAATATCGTGGTACAAGCGTATCGTGAAAACTGAAAATCGAATGCGAAATTACGTCGACAAAATAAGGTAAGGTTCACATTCCGTAAATAGACTGTAATCGCAAAGGATTATTCCCACGAGGAATCTAAAAAGGATCTCCTCCTTTATAGATTCCTCGTGGGCTGCATTTGATTTGTTCCACTAATAGCGACTCTTGAGTTGTAAAAGTTTTTTTGCCGGGAATGAATCCGAAAATATCCCAGAATAGATTTCCCGAAAATATCCCAGAATATATTTCCCGAAAATATCCCAGAATGGATTTCATGTAACGGATCCTTGGTAGTCGATACTTATTAAGCAATAATGATGTTTTATTGTTGTTGATCTTATATTGTACAGGCTGTATCCACCATATTTTTTTATTATTTTGAAAATTAAACACCCACAAAAAAATTTTGCATACTTTCGCAAACCCATGAATGATTATATTATTAGATGGATATGTCTAGAAAAAAAACTTCCGATGTGTAATTTGTTAAGCAAACGCATTATGCAAACGGAGAGACAGTAATATTTTAGCTGTTGGTTAGTTACCTGTTCAAAGCCTTGCTACAAACCGAACATACTGTTTCGTTGCATTCTTGGGTTTTTCGAACTTTCCACGATTCACGAGCACACTTTGATTTATTATTTCGCTTCCTTCCGGTATTCAACGAGCGAGGCATTTTGAATAAATAATATCGACTACAATTTCCAATATAACACTTGCACACTTTTGACTATTCTGTCTCTAGCAAGCTGTAAACTTGATGTCCTGTTACACATAGAAAGTATCATCCAGAGACCCAAGACAGGATATTGGCAACAGTACACTCAATCGCCACTCTCTTAGTAGGATGGCGCTTATTCAGTAGCATGGGCGATACCATGGATTGGGGTATCTAGTAAGCATTTACTTTACCCCCGTTTGTTGCATCATTTTTTGTAGCATCAACCTAAAAGTGTCACGGTCTTTTGCAACTAGAACCGACCTAATCTTGAGACGAAGTATGATCCTTGATACAAAATAATAATACAACAAAAATTGCGCACCTTGTGGCGATTTTTCTTTTTTCCTTAGTTATTATGAACAAGAGAACTTAACAACATACATTAATTAAACGGAACAGACAACCAATACCGTTATTTGTGTTCTGTAATGGCCGAATTCTGGGAAAAAGTGGAGGTATATGTATAGGCAACTGCGCAATGAGAGCAAGCCGAGCTATAGTTCTATCATGTTGCCTAGACAGGATTATCAGTGACACAGAAAACGATGTGGACAATTTGATTTTTACGTGCTATTATGTTCTCCGTCATCTGATTTGTTGTGGTCGGTTTATGTTAAATGGTGACATGTTTAGCATTTTCATGCATGGTCATTATACTAAGAGAAAATCACTGAAATCTGCACAAAAGGAATGGCAACTAAACAGAATACCACGAAGAATTCAATCGTGAAGAAGGCTTATAGTTCAACTAAAGCAAAGAAACGATTGTCTTATTAAAAATAAACTCTATCCGAAAATATTTTTGTAAATGATATGACAATTTCCCTATGTCGTACTATATTACTCGTGCAACTTCAAAAGCTTACCCCTGGTCGTTTGTTTTACGCTTGATATACATATGAATAATACATTCGATTTGGTCATAAGCTAAAGTCATGATTTTGCTCGTTTTACATTTTTTGAATTTCCCTATGCTCTAAAAATTTACTGTGAAGTCTGTCGAAACAATGTGCCAACGTTTTGTATTGTTCATCTGAAGTCAATTGAGTGTACGTGATCTTGATTGAAAATTTAATTTTTTTTCCAGTTTTTCTGCAAAACAACGCATCAGGCTCAATTCAGCGTACAATAGATATGGTCACCTGATGTACACTCAGTATATTAGAGCCAACTCCGGAAGGTTAAGATCTAACGGGACGGGATGGGACGGGGGGCACCTAGTATCATTAGCTCACTTGCCGACTCGACGAGGTGTCGCACATCCTTACCGGCGTAGCTGTCGATCTGTATTACCATTTCGATGCAATCTTTCTTCAATTGCGTATTCTACTGCCGTGTTCTATGTCAGGTTTAAGATCCTACTGGTATTAATTATTATATGACACTTCGGCGATGGGCTAGTGAGGTTTAGACGGTTCAAACTTGACTGATTGAGCTACCTTCGGATTTATGTAGCTTTTATATAGATTCAACAAATCCCACTATCAAATCCCACTATATCCTGGCGCACTCTCCAAATCAAGTCTCGGAACTATCGTCCATGCTACCCCAAGACAGTGTATGAGTGTGAATGTGCATGTGTGATTATGTTTGAAACCACTTTATTTTCTCAGAGATGACTGAACCGATTTTCTCAAACATAGCTTCAAACGAAATGTGCAACGTTCCCATCTGCTGCTATTGAATTTTATATATATATCCGGATACCGGTTCCTGAATTACAATGGTTAGTGCAATGAATGTTGAATTATGGAAATTTTTCTAAAATATGAGCCTTCACGATCAGAACAACAAAACAAGATTATAATAGAACGCAATTTTCGTTACAAGTTATTTCTCGTTAGTAGCAAAAATAGCAGAGAATTATAACAAGTATCAGTGGGAGCTACGGTTTTGATAGTTTTCTATTATGATGTCTGATCGAGCAATTGCTTGTAATTGTAATTTTACGCCAATACCGGGCATTCAAAGTTTCTTTAGCCATATTGGCAACCCCCAGCAGAAGTATCCACACCTAACACAATTTTTCTATAGCGCAAATGCATCTGCGTTTTCGCTATCGAACTGATTGCGAAACACTCTCAAATATTTCGATAGAGTTCATACTTGCACAATTGATAATATAATACTAAACCCAACAGCGCTCTATTTGTAAACAACGCATTACAAGCAATGTAGTCTGGTGGTCGCGGTCTACTTGCAAATTGCTACTTGTTGATGTATTCTAAAACGATTATTTTTTTACTGACACTCGTTGAAAACATTACTTGGTCGTCAATGCTCAGTGGCATTATAACACTCGTGCAACATCACACGCTAACCCCTGATTGTTTGCTACGCGCATGATATACATTTGAACAATGCATCGAATTCAAATGCTAAAACCATTATGTTTTTCTTGTATGCAGGTATACTTTTATTTTGTATTTCAAATTATGTTTATGTTTTGATTCCCTAATCAGCCGTGTCATAGCCAGGAACTCAAAAAGAACATCATAATTTGATTGATTATACAGTTGTCGAATTTTTCTATGCGCAATTGATTTATTTGTGGGTAACACGTCAATTTTACTATATTCATCGATGGAAAGTCTACGGGGTGTCCCTAGATGCCACCACAATAAATAAACTGCTCCTAAATCAAATAACTAATTTCTAAAAAAAAAAAAAAATTCATGTCACTTTCAACGAACGAATATATATACTACACAATTTTTATATTTTGACAGTATGAAAATGCAAACATGTTCGAATAACAATATTTTATCATCAACTATTTCAAAATGAATCACAATAAAGCCAGTCGCAATGAATTATCAATATTTTCATTTTACCACCAAAACATCGAAAAATGGTAGTACTGACAAAATATGAATAAGTTATGAAATGAATGAAATTGCAGAGAAATGTCTAGTTTGAAATATATTTGACTAATAAACATGTACAGTTCATGTCAAATATATTTGACAAATTAATAATATACTTTGTATATTTTCGAAGATTAGTTGTATCAACTCTTTTGGCTGTGTCTTGGCCAGGAAACAATTGTAAAAATACATGTTTATAGGTATTTTTCATGAAATGTCATGCAACGCTATCTACATACATTTTGGACTATAAGTGAGTCAAAAATATAAAAACAAACAGCTTTCTTGGAGAAAAGATATAACGGATCTAGATCAAAACCGCAAGGTCAAAATATAGATCAATTTATCCAAGAATCTTTGCCGAGGACACCAAATCTCTATAAAGCATGCTCAGAACACAAGAGACATCCCTAGTAACAATTTAAGTTTTGTGGAAGTTTTTTAGCCACTCATAAAACTTAGATTGCACTTGTAGCATGCTATAAAACTTTAATTGTTACTTGGGATTCCTCATCGACAATCACAAAGGTTATAGAGGTCTCTTCGGATAATTTATCAGCAATATGAAAACAAATAACTATTTTTATATAAACGATAACATATTTTTCTAAGTGATTATGGATGTAAATCCGCTCACACCGGAATAGTTGAAGTGCCGTAAAATCATCCTCCACAGCACTTTGCTTGTCATTTAGCGGACATCTTTGATTGGCAGGTTTACGTGTCACTAATATCCTTTTCACGGTACTAATGAACATTGGCGTTCGGATCTCATTGTGAGTAATGATTGTGTATTACAATGTCTCATACGGTATAACGCATTCATGTTCGGACATTATGACACATGGTCGTATGTTATTGTCAAAGAGCTGTCTAGTTTGATGAAATAAATTGCTGATTTTGAGAAAGTTTTAGCAAAGGCTCTTGATTCTATAGATTTTCCGTTCTGAGATCTAATAAGTCCATGTGATTAAATTTTTTGAAACATTACTTTGAATGAAACATTATATCAACATCTTGGTTTACTCAGAGGCCATGTGAGCAATTATTATTTTTCACCGCTTTGAAAATCGAAATTATTTCTAGTTTCTTAGTAAACTGTCGAATCAACATCGTTCAGTTTTTACGTTCGATATTTCCTTGTATCGATGTGAAACTGTTTCAAGGACATCAAATATTTTATTCACAATCTACTGGATTGTGTTTTAGACAGAGAAAAAGAGTGAAGTGAAAATTTATATATTCTGTTATAGCGAAAAGTGAAAAAGCAGAAAAAGTCGCACTTGTTACTTGTTTGTTTACATACATAGCAATACGCAAATCTGATGCTGATTTGCACACTCGAATGTAAAATTTCATTGTCTAGCAATTCAATATTCTGCATTATCGATTGAAATAAATGCTTATGTTCACCCTTTTTCGATGGTCAATGTCGTAATACATCGCCCGCACGGCACGAGATGTATACTCCCAACGTTTGCTACACGTATAATACACTTTCGCATAATGTGAACAATGGATGCAAATCGGTCAACTACTGGAACCGGCATTTTTCACTATTTACGGTTTTCTATACAGTAATTGTGTAAACAGTCGATTATGTTCAATCGTTTAGATACCAACGCAATCCAATCGTAATAAAATAGGTGGATATGACGAACTTTATTTTGGTTTTATTTTCTATTTTATAATTATGCCCATTTTTCGTTGGTTTACTTATTGTGCACGCGAAAAGAATAACAAACACACGGTTGCCAACATGGGCGGTCATTCAAAAAATTAACAAATCAATTTTACAAAATACACCACTCAATTCCTGCTGTAAATAATCATGTAGTCTTATCAGAATTAGCTTTAGTGATATCTTGACTAGGAGGTGAGCAAATTTGGAGTCAATCCGTCAAGCCGCACCTCAGTTAGGAGCTGTGAAAGAGTACTATGTTTTGATTTCCCATACGATTTTGGATTTTTTCGGTGCACTATTTTCAAAAATACACCACTACGACATAACTAAACGGACAATGCTCTAATTAGCCTAGAAAGATTCGTAATCGTCTAATTTAGGAGGTAAGCTATTCTGGTTGTGCAAAACGTTCGACTATTTTGAGAATTTTGAAGACATTTGAAAATCGCAATTTTTTCTAAGTCCCAATAAGGTGGTCCCTTAAACCCAATTATGGAAACGTATCTGATAGGGAGAGTGGAGATGACAACTTGTCATAAACATTTCGCAGTGAATTTCTTCACATTCATTTGGGTTTTTTACTTTTTGTACGCTTGCTTTGTACTGCAAACTTTAGAAATGATCATTGAAGTGTTAATAAGAAGCAATACTCCTGATGGTCGGCTGTGAATTCTCCGAAATTGATTTCGAGCAACTTTCTTACATATTACTAAAATCATATTGTCTATAGACGAATAGATACCTCTATTATATTCCACGCGGCTTTCTCCTTTTATGTTACGCCCCACGGAAGAATAATTCTTAAAATACCTATTCGAACGGTATTCATATTTCTACTGGAGGTCGCACACCTGTGGATGATGCAGAGAATTCCTCGCTCATAATAGTAACAAGTGTTTCCTATCTACGTTATTGATCATACTATAATCTTAGTCTCTTTAGGTTGCTCGTTGAGTATGATGTACTACTCCAATGTATCATACAATTGGTTCAATATGCCACCTCAACAATCAGCTTTGAACAATCACGGGAAACTCACGAGCGGTCAACTAAGCTATGCTAAGTACAGCGAAAAGCTTCCAGACATTGCCGAAAAGTTTCCTCGAGGACCAATCAAATTCACAAACCAGATATGTGAGTTTCTTATAATTGTAATAAAGTTCACCAGCTACATTTGTCTCAAGGCACGATGCAGAGAGATTACATAATTCATTCAAGATAATTTAAGTCAACTACACTGAAAAGCTGCATTTGCTATTTATATGAAGTTCATTACCAGATACAAACAAATATCAGAAACTTCTTCTTGATACTAAAAATGCTTTCTAGCGACAGCACATCGTCCAAACTACGGCGTAAAATGTCAAGTGACCCGAAATCTGTTTTTTTCACAAAGTATCTAATCGAGTTAGTAGCGAGTATATAAATTCCACATCTGCCCTGCCCGCTTGTATGACAGTACCGCCAATGTTTGCGTACATACCTCCTCTCGCATGAACTGACTTTCTGCGACACTGCCAGGAGCTGACTATCCGGAAGGTACTAAAAGACGCACTATTGTGCCTAGCGCTAAGTTAGTAATTGAATCAATCAACTCGTGCAAGTATTCGAAAGTGCAGCTCGGAAGCTGTAGAAATATTTAGAAGACCGCTGCAGCTTCGATCTGGCGACTGGCCGTGAACTGACGCTAATAAGAAATGGTGATTACGCTTTATTTGACGATCAATTGACAATCGCACATCCCTGTGCTCGTTATCGTTGCGGTGTTCACATTTAGCGAAGCAAACTTAATTGGCCGTGGAATAGGTGATCTATTCTATTCATTCTATTTTTTCGACCCAAAATGTGCTATATCTCAACAATCAAAACTAATCACGTTCTCAAAGCCCGAAATTATGAATGTGTGTGTACCAATGCGGTACAGTCGTGCAAGCGATATCTTTCAAAATCGGTCGAAGGAATGCAAACAAACTGGCCTAGCAACCGAACGTCGGTGGTGTCGTTTGCCGGCAGTGAAGAAAAAGGTGACAATCCGGTAAAACAGGCGTCCCCAAGCGGATTACATATTTGTACGTTAGCCGACGACGACGACGACGGGTCGATTGTCTAGATGCACTTACAGTTCCCTGTGCATGTCTACATTGCACACATAGTTATGCGCCAAAATAAGTACGGACGTGTTATGCGGTCATGCTCCCAGTTAAGCTCCCCGTTCTAATCCCCGGCGACACGTGACGCCTTTCGTCATCACCAACGCCGCCGCGCCGTTGCCGACCGGGGTTGGTAACGCGACGTTTACACCATTCACTTTTATGACTCAGCAGCATACAGTGAGGTGCCCTTCTGCTAATAAACGCGTCGCCTCGCCGACCGTGGAAGTCGAATAATTTCCAGCAATTTGCATGTTTACTTTTGTGCTTCGTCTATTCCTTCCTTCATTCCTTCCTTCCATGGCACGCCATGGAGCTGGCCGGTGGGGTAAATTTTTCGCACAGTACACACACATTTAGTGGGTGTAATGGAAGCTTTTGCCATGCCGAACAGAGAGAGTCCTTGGAAGTGCAGGTAAATTTCGACTCATGTTCGGTTTTGTTTCCTTCCGAATTACTTCACAGACGCGGACAGGCGGCAGAAAGTGGTTTTAATTGGTAGGAAGCAAAAACAAAGTGTACAGATGATGTGGATTTTGTTTTTTAAGGACCCGAATGGGTGCGGCACTCTGTAGACCAAATCATAGTGGATTGTGAAAAATAATTGTTCCTAAATTAGAATTAACTATTTCCTCAGTTGGAATCACCAAAAGCCAAGCAAATATAATATTAGGTTTTTTACAGTGTAACGTGGAGCGTCAGGAGTTTTTTTTTTAATTTATACTAATTGGATACGATTCTGTGATTGTTATTCACCATATTTGCGTCAGAATAGTAGTAGAATTATGACTACGCTTTTGCGTTTTAACTAATTTGAAGTGTTGTGACGTTCAAATCTTACTTACATAATTTTCCGAATTGGTGCTCGCGATGTAATATAAGCATGACTGGAGGTAGGAGCAAAGGCCCTTCCCAAACGGCCTAATTTGATTTTACTCAAATTTGGTCCCCTAGTTATCCCTCGTTTCTTATCTAAAATAATAAGATCCGCATTTTTTTTGCAAAAGGAGTGCTCTTTCCAGCAAATAGCAGTTCGCGACGTTAGGTGTAAGTACGTTAATCATAATGTACGTTAGGCTTATTAGACGATTGGCATAATGTACGTTAGGCATAATGATCGAATGGCACAATGAACGTTGGGCATAATGGACGATAACCATAATTTTAAAAATAAACCTAAATTACTAATCGGAGCCTAAAAAATCGAAAATTCTGTGAAAGCTATTTAACCTTTATATGCATAGAAGGTTTTTTCATTTGCGTATTGTATTGTATTGTACTGCGCGGCGAATTGCATTACCAACTCAATTGTAACCAAATTTTGAGTAATATTTAGCAATAATGAACGATAGTTTTTTTCGAGACCTATGAGAACTTGCAGTGTTATGGACTGGCAAAATATTGGGCTACGAATGTAATGTTCAATACTGCGTCTTGTTTGTTTCGTCACAGTATATGGAAAAATTGTGCACCGTTTTAACATTGATGACCGCAAGAATACAATCATAGTACTGTATAAAATGGGAGGAAATTTATCTAGAAGCAGCTACAATTGTATGTTCATTGGATGAAAAATTATTAAATTTTTCATTCTTCATTTCATTTCATGTTATTCGAGGCAATTTTTTTTCAAAAATTACTATAGTCGTGTGTTTTATACATTCCAAAATACAAACAAAATTGATTTGAAATAAGAGTTTTTAGCTTATTTGCTTTTGTTTAACCCTCAAAAAGGCAACCGGGTCTAAGAGGCCCGGCACGTTACAATTTTTTAGTTACAAAAAAATGTGTATGCAGTATAAGCTTGGGCATGGAAATTTTGATAAGTAGCTTTGAAATCTATAACAAAAATAAAGAATTGTGAAATTTTCATCTATGGAGTTTTGCGCAGCTATGTTTGAATTTTTTACATGCACAAAAAGGCAAGCCGGGTCTGGCAGGCCCGGTGTGCATGCAATACTAGGCTACTACTACTACTAGGAATACCACGGGTTTTATACATTAATATTTATCTGAAAAAAACATTTGGATGAGTTCATCGTCATATTAGCAGGAATTTTTTCATGTTTTGATTGATTTTATCTTTTTACCTTTTCTTTTAAGAAAAAAATCTTGAAAGTTTGAGCGAATTCTATACATTTCTTTTATAAGAAATGTAGAAATAGCATACGATAATGACGTGTGTCATATTTTTTTGGGTAAATACTTTTATTTCACTCACTGTGGTCTACTTGACAATTATTTGGATACAACATAACCTAACTCTGTCGTTATTGTCTATTTGTTGTCTATTCTTTCTGTTATAGTTTTCGTAATAATTCAAATTGTAGGATCTAAAAACAACAAAAAATTGAAATGGCTATAAGACGATATGCCCATGTTTTCAATCGTCTCAAAGAATCTGAAGTAATGGAAGAAATTTGAGCAAATTCAACAGCAGACGATTCCGAAACTGATTTGCAAAGCGAGGAAGAAGATGTGAATGATATTGCTTCCGATGATGAATTTGATGTAGAAAAATATGAATATGTACTCCGGTTATGCATCAGAAGAAATTGATAGCAACCCAGAAACATTTATTGGTCGTGTTCAAACGAAATGGAGCTTAGAACCAATCGACAGTCGACGTGATCTTCCGAGTACTACCCTTTTGGAAAAAAAATTGAGCTTTTTACATTCATCGCCTTATACGCTGAAATCGGGATTTACTGCGTGTTCGTACTCATCATCCTGTAATTCCGGAACCGGAAGTCGGATCAATTAGAAATTCAACAGCAGCCAATGGGAATGCTGTACCTTTCATTTGAAACCAAGTTTGTAAAAATCGGAAAAGAATTCGCTGAGAGATAGGTATGACATTATCTTAGGAACTTGGTAAGTTCCCCCGGGGCATCAAGAACCGCCATAGCTGGCCAATGTGGTCGAAGTACCCTCGGTGGGTCATTAATGATCTAGACATGCAAAGCCAAGTAATGTTGCACATATTTTAATATATATTGCATCATTTGGACATCATGGTGGTATCAGTTTCTATGGAAATTTGCTGTGTGATTGTACTCTTCAACACCTAACTCCAGAACCAAAAGTCGGATCAATAAAAAAAATCAATAGCGACCGATGGGAAGGCTGCACCTTTCATTTGAGACTAAATTTGTACAAATCGGTCCAGCTACCTCAGAGAAAAATCGGTGAGATTGTTTGCCACATGCATACATCCATACATACATACATACATACACACACATACAGACATTTTACGATTTCGATGAACTGAGTCGAATGGTATAAGAGATTTGGCCCTGCGGGTCTCGGTTAAAAAGTCGAAATTTCGACCGATTGCATAACCTTTCTATATGAGAACGGCAAAAAAGGAGCTTGAATTTAGACGGGCCTTAGAGGCCCGGCTTGCCCTTTAATGTTAGGATTTTAGCTTGCCTTCACAAGGGTTAAATAATTGAAGGTAGGAGGGGGGGCATTCGTTAGAAGTTTGTCTTTTGCACAAGAGTTAACATTTTTACCAGTTCTGTAAATGTATTGTCTCTAAAGGTGAAGACAAAGACATTAATGTCTGCACTCTTGTCTTTAAAAATGAAGTCAAAGATGTCGATGTCTGCACAATTTATATTTCAGCCGATTCTTTCGTCGTCGATTTCATCCAACATCTAACGAATAGGACCAATGGAAAATGTTCGTTGACAGAAAATTTCGCTGGAGCTGACCAAAACAAATTTGTTATCAAATCCCACCAGTGAATTATCCACCAAACTTCTCGTAGAATGCTTAATTTAACGTAGAAAAAGAACAAAAAATATATAACATATCCTAGAAGGTTGCCACTTAATTAGAATTGGAAAAGATTTCTTAACAGAAACATGAACAATGAAATAACTTGCAATGTAGAATCTTATTTTCTATGCACCGAGAATTATTTGTCCTTCTGTTTAAGATAGATTGAAACATTTGTGAACCGGTTTAAGAAAATACCTTAATTCTTTCAAATTTGAAAGAAAGTTGAATGTTCCACATGCAATTCACTAAATCCAGAAAACTTATTTTCCTCGCAAATTATAGTAGGAAACAGGCATTTAACATCCACGCGCATGATTAAAACAACCCCTGATTTGAGTTTGTCTGTTTTACACATTCAGTAGACATATTTGTAGCATGTAAATGCAAAAATCAAACGATTTCTTTGACGCAAAGGTTGACGGTTCATTATTATAGTTGAACCAACCAAATACATACGCGCTTGTAACTAGTATGTCCCATGGGCAGACACATCTTGTTATGCTACCCAAGAAAAAAAGAGCGTTCGACTAACAGCTAATGAACGTACGGCGCAAGGTGTTTGAAAATTATAAAGCGCTCTCGTTTTGTACACAGCTCCAACGCCCATATGTACATCGCAGCAATGCACGCTGGTTCAATATTTGATTTGAACCGGTGCAAAAGAGAATAGAAAGCGCCTCGCCCATGACACTCACGCTGCTGTTACAGCCTGCGCTCATGCAGCTACTCTCTTTAGAGCATGCAGTGAGAGTACGGGATGCGTGCATGTTTCTAATTGAACCAGTCACAGGAAAGCAGAAAATTACTGAATTCTACTCGCTGGAGACGCTAGGTTGATTTATCGTTCAGATCAAATTAACGAATATCAAGGTTAGGAGATTATTACTTTCATAAAAATAGTTTGCCGTAATGTTAATTCAAAATTGGTTTTGGGTCGTCTTATTGTTCCCACCTGTTGAGTGAACAAGTTGAACGTAAAGTTGTTGAAAGTGGCTCTTATAGGTAGGGTGTTTAAAACATATTTTCTGAATATGGGGAGATAGAATATTGCAGTCCTCAGCAATATTGTAGAAGGAATTTATACCAAGCAACTTTTCCGAAGACGTTATGTTTGCATCTCAAAAGATTTTTATTTTTTTAATTGAGCAACTTAGGGTGTTCCTAACAATATCTGTTTTTTTTTTCGCTGTAACTTTTTTATTTTTAATTTCTTGTAAACGGACTTCGAAAGACTTTTAAAGCTCATCGAGACATTTTTTTTTCGTAACACAAGAAATCAGATGTCGCTTCTAGAACTGAAGTTAAGAGCAATATTAAATAAAAATAGATTCTTTGAAAAAAATTGAGGCAAACGTAACAAAATTCTTCTTGCAATTCAAAGAGAATACTTTCAGGCATGTTTGGAAAAAATGGCAAAGTTGATATTTATGAAAAAAAAATTAAATCGAGTTTGAAAATTGTGATTTTACTACTGAAGGATGCCTCATGTAGAGTAAAAATTCCTCAGTCTGGCTACCCAAATTTGGTGATATCGCAATTTCGACGGAAGATCCATTTTTTGGAAGTATGTGGCATTGTAAAACCAATTTCAGATGGGTACAGCAATAAAAAAAATTTGACCATAATATCACAGACTAACAGACATAAAAATATGAGGAAATTCCTTAAAAAATATCGATCCGCCAATTTTATTAGAACACCTGTGCCACCTTTTATGCACTGTACCAACCACTCATTTTTAAAATGGTTATTCCTCAGGCTCGGGAACATTGTTTCACTAGTGGTCTATCCCTCGTATGCTTGCGCATATATCAGTGGGGCCATAATCTCAAATGCAAGTCCCAACTAAAAATATATAAAATGACCGTTAAAGCGGGCGCAGTATTCTTTTCGAGTGCTATGTTTGTTAGTCTGTGATAATATAAACATTTGAAATTTGTAGCTCGCTTATTTTTAAAAGTTACTGCGGGCGACCTAATTGACCGTTTTTAACGATGTACAGTAGGATTCCGTTTTTGGCAACAATTTTATTTTTTCACTTGCCAAAACCGGAACCGTGCCAAAAATGGAGTCTTATTTTTGAGCTTTGGATTTGCAATTTACGATTTCAAAAATGTTTCAAGGATTTTTAATCATGTGTGAAATGGAATGAAATGAAAGAAAAAACAAGAAAATTCAATTTTATTCATGTTTTTATCAAATTCAGTTATCGCACAGTGATCACCTTCCATACAAAAGTCGGACAAAACCTCGAAAGGGGTTTGAATTTGATGAAAACATCACATTGGGGTAGTTTTACGTCGCTGAATTAATATTTAGTGTTAATTTTTTATTTTTTACCTCGAAATTTTGGCACCTAGGGTGGTTTGAAAATTCAACATTTACGATTATAAAGTCTATCTATCTATAATATCTGAAGATTTATTTTAAAAACATTGGTTTGGTGTATTTTTAGCAGAATACACATTTTTTCAATTGTTGATAATTCTAAGAGATATTTATAAATTATATTGCGAACCCTGGGTAATCAAACATTACTATGCGTCTCCTTCAGACATATCATGAAAAATCACCTTTTTCATACCTCGGGGCAGAAAGGGGCAAAACAAGACATTTATTTTCGAAAAGAACACTAATTTTCAAGAATCATGAACTACAAGCGATCTTTCCGAACTGTTTCTAAAAAAGTACAGCCGCTCTGAATAAATAAGTTTAATTTGACGCACGACTTATTATTTGTTCTGTAGAAAGATTGACTGAGAAGAAAGCCTTGTATCGACTAAATCGAATGGCCAATATAAGTCCACCGAATAACCTTACTTATTGAATCAGTTCGACCCTAATCGGAATGTTAACTAATTCATTTGAATAACATAGGTTTGAACACATTTTTTCCAGAATTGATCATTAGTTTCACCTTTGAAAGTCTGTAAAAAATCTACCTTTTGTCCTGTCCTCAAGACTTAGTATTTTGAGAAGACTATTCAACCTGTTCACAAACAGAGAAAAATATTAAATCATGAAAAATCCAAAATAAAATTTTGAGGTTTTGTACGAAACTGTGCGTCGTCCAGTAGAAATCTCACAATCTTCGTGCACTTCTCGAGTACAATGCCCCTCATTGCGGAGCTGTAACATATCATTTAATTCTAATCGCTTCTCTTCGGTCCACTGGACGTCAAAACTCAAACAATTCACTGCATGGTAGTGTTGATTTCGCTACTGGAGCTGTTATCCTTCTTTCTAAAAATTAATGAACAATTTTTCAAGAGCCACCCCACCCCAAATCTTTAAAAAAAATCATAAGAAATTAACCATTATAGATAGCCTTGTTGATTCAGCAAACTTGCTTCAACTTATTTGTGTTATTATATTGTAGGGCATTGCGCAGGTAAACTTCACACATTTAAACAGTCGATACTTTGAACACCCTAACCACAAGGACCACCCTAATTACATTCATTTCAAAAAGAACTAACAAATTTGCCAAAGACATCATGAAGCTAAAACAAACTATTTAATATCTATCAGTTTTGTATTCCTAAATACAGGCTTTCGATATGTACTTGCCAAGTTTTGTAGTGGCGATAGTCAACCAATGTAAGGGATGGATTCCGGTAGTATAACCTCAAATAAAACAACCGTCGTGTGCGATTTCAATATGCGAGAGGTTATAATATTCCTGCGGGTAATAGTTTTATAAGCTAGCATTAATATAAACTGTAAATTTAAGTATAAATTTGCTAAGTATAATGAGACGATTAACTCACGTTTAGTCCCTTTAGTTGTAAATTAAACCGCGCTAATTAGCTCGGTATAAGTTTAGTTCCTTAGTTCAGTTCCTGTAGTTGATAAGAATTTTAATTATAATATAAATGTGATGATCCAGATTCTGGTATTTCTTACCAATTATCACCAACTTATAGATTAAGGTTAGGTATTCGTTGTAAGATAGCGTGGGATTATTCAGCACTGTTTGTACAAATTATCTATAAGTGTTATTAATTATTTATATAAATCAAATTTACCTATTAAATTCACTTCATTAGTTTTAACGTAGAATTAAGTTCAAATATCCACAGTAGTTTTAATTTTAGCATAGATTTAAGTTTAGGCTATGGAATTCGGTGCACGTTTCAAAGTCCGTTTAATCGTTTCTGACCTCTCACTCACCTCAGTGACAAGTATTGGTACCTATCATTTTCAGTTGCCCAGCGAAGTAGTTCGGGAGGGTTGAATTGGGGATCTAAACAAAGGCGTTTTATAAAAAGGTGTCTACATCTGTGTCACGCGGGTGAATTGGGGTTCGGTGCGTTCATTTGCGTTGGTCGCAGGTGACAACGTCGTAATAATCGAAAGAGAAAGAGGTTCGCAGTCTTACTAAGATTCTATTGAAAATTTTCTCCAGAACTAGTCCTCTGTACTTGACTCTTAAAGTGCACAGACTCTGGGTCTAACTATAAAAATTGATTCTAGACACTAGACACTAGATACACTGTTACCAGTTATATTTTACATAAATAATACATTTTTATACTTATTGTAATCATTAAATACGACACGTATAGTGTAAAATATAGTTAACCCTTAAATGCATAACGCTGTTGTAAAACAACATTGCGAAAAACATCTCAAAATTGTCACAGTAATGTATAAAACTATGAGACAATTTTAACAATATTTCAAAAAAATTATTTGGTCCTTTGAGGGTTAATATGACTCCTATGTTTGGAAATAAAGTCAACAGTGATGTCAATTGATACGAAAAAAATATCTACTGAACATTTTTCAAAGATTTATTATGTACATCAAGAATGTTGTCAAAAAAGGAACCCATTTGCTGACAAAATCGGAGTGTGCCAAAATGGGAGCATGCTAAAAACGGAACGTGTCAAAAACGGAATCTTACTGTAATAAAATTGTCGTAAGACAGGTTGTTCGTGATTTTTCCGATCCGAAAAATTCCGAATTTTGCTCAATTCAAATAGCTGTCACATAAAAACCTTTTGAGATGCAACTATGACATCTTCGGCAAGTTTGCTTGCAATAAATTCCTCTACAATATTGCTGAAGACTACAATATTCTATCTTCCCACATTCAGAAAATAATTTTTGAAGCATCCTAACAATTATAGCCACCCTAATACCATCTACATCTGGAGATGGCCTATTTGATACTGAGTATTTATCCTGAAGACGTCGTAGCAAACATTTTTGTGGATTCGGACCACTGTGCAATGGTCTTTCAGGCTCTCATCGCCATCAGTTGTTTTAACTGATACTTCAACATGATAATTTACACCGATTTTGGAAATGACCAAGCATAAGTATCCGATAAAAAATCAAATTTGTATTCCGTATTCCTAGTTTTAAGATAGTTGTAATTTCTACTCTTTGTTAAAACTATTGTCCCCCATCTTGTAAATAGAATTGTATCCCTAGTTTTAAAACATCTGTGAAATTTTTCATAAATATTTGTTCCCCCTTTTGTGTACCAAACTATATTGTTAGTTTTAAGATAACTGTAAATATTTCCTAAAAAACTATTACTATTGAATTCCTTGTTTTAAAATTTTTCATAAAAAAAATCTTTTGCCCCCTCTCTTATATATAGAATTTTTTTTCTAGTCTTAAGATAGCTGTAAATTTTTTCTCTTTTATAAAAAAAATATTTCAACATTGTAACCTCCTAGTTTTAAGATATTCAAAATGTAAAAACAAAAGAATTCGGCACCGCCAAGCTAACGCATTTGTGCCTATCAAATAAACGAAATGAAAAAAAAAACATGATAATTTATGCCTGTTGTCCATTGTGCCAATTTTCCATTTTGCCTAATGTTTTATGACTGATATCCATCTGGTATACAGTATCATAGTTTGTCAGGAATATATCAAGAGTCCCTATTTCAAATTGAACCAGTCCGTTTTTTTTGTTAACTGGTCTTGTCATGAGTTAAAATATTAATTATCTTCTAGATAAATCATTCAGCTCACACCTTTATGGGGGTATGAGGTGGAACCATCATCATCATCAAATATCCTGATTAGCCATCTTGAAGTGAAAAAATGTAGTACACGTTTCATGGTTCTAAAACAAATTCCTGTTTGAAAGTAATCATCTTGTCTGATGCAACACATGACTAGTTGAATGATACAAAAATTAGAAATTTTTGTGTAAATAAATATTTAAAGATATTTAGTAGCATGCGCAGCGAGGGCATTGTAGCTCTGTGTTCGTTTGACAAGGCAGCCGAGACGCATCGACGTCGAAAAACCCCCAAAATGCGCTCTAGTGAATAATTCTTCTGTGTCCATCCTGAATGACACAACCTTCCCTGCTATTGAAAATACAAAATCACGCCCGGATAATTCAATTGGGCCACGGATGGTGTTCTGTCGAGAAAAAATCACAAAAATAATTTGTCATTCTCGAAATCTGAAGGCATCTTACTCGACCGTCACTAATATCTGAAAAGTACAGTCTTGCCGCTTGCAGGTTGTTTTTAGTAGCTTTAAATAAGCAAACGCAATTGCTTGCGATGGTAGTTTTACATCAGATTATCGTATGTACGTCCCAGCTCTTGATGTGGAAATAGGTGGTGCGGTTAACGAGGCAAATTTCCAGATCTCGACAATTTATGTATTTCTAAATATTTAATATCAAAAGAGACCAAAGCTGCGTTTCCACACTCACTTTTTATCTTAGCTCAAAAAATCTCGAAGTCCCAGATGTTTCTTAAAAGTGCTACTTTTGTTGTAGGCTCGATAGAGGCAACTAGTCGTAAACGGAGTAAACTGCCAAGAACGACGTTTTTGGCTAATGCTTCTTCTGCTTGGCGAACGCATTCGGCCATGGGCGACCTCTCCAACACTAGAGGGGGTGGCTGATGCGGTCGTAGGGCATTGTTTGCACGTTATCGACTAGTCCGGCGTCCCTCAGAAAGTTCAAAACGACCTCTTCCCTTACGGGGTCGTTGACGTCGCGGATTGAAAGTGGGAGGTCATGTCTCTCCCGGAGGTTCTGGAGTTCCAGACACTTGGAAGGGGTGTGCTCTACTGTCTTCCTAGTCCCCCCCATGGTTCTCTCCAGTCCTCCCATATGTCAAGAAATCCTTTAATTTCCTGCAGGTGGGATACCTACCAGTGGCCAATAGCCTAATAAAAATGTACCTCAGAATTTGAAAAGTAGAAAAAGAAAAACAACAGCACTATTCATTATTGCTGTAAATCTGCGACAGACTCTGACACTACTAGGATCTGCCCGCCCCTAGGTTGATGGGTCTCTCTCATTCGAAACGTACAAGTGTTCGTGGCTTTCGCGATTATACAAATCTGGTTACAAACACGAACATGCAATTGCAAACATTCACCCATACCTACGCCCGCGATCTTGCCCACATTAAAATACCCTGGTAATTAGGTGAACTTAATAAAAATTCCTACCCCCGTTTTAAGTAGAATAGGTTCATGCCTTTAGTTGAACCTATCAAAACAATGACGCTCATATTCACTAATGGCATATTCGTTTTTGACAGTGCACTACACCGGTGTAGTCGGTGCTACACTCATTCAAACTTGGGTTTAATCAGTCTATCTCTTTCTTTGCACTACACCGGTGTAGCACCAAGAAAAACGAAAACGTCATAAGCGACGTGACAAGGTACCCTAGTGATATGAGGGATCTCATTCTCCAATGACTAAGTGAATATTTTAACACTCATAAATTTACAAACGCAATCTCAAGAGTGAACCTACAAACGCCCGATTCAGATGCACGGTCCATGCCAACATTCAAGAATACACGCGAATATGTGAATGGACACATGGTTAAAAAATCGAATTCAAGCGACATACAAACACCCACGCGATCGAACATGTTAATCTACAAACGTTCGAGTCCTTCACGATGATACACGCTATAGTGAACGCCCGCACATATCTGAACCATACACTGAATATCAATAATATCCGCTGCAATTGGTCTTAAGTAGTGTTTTAGTGGGTAACACTTCCCGTCTCATCTGCAATTGTAGAGAGTGATTCTGACGGGGACCCCTTCCGAGACCCTAGCTCTACAGCTCCAGTAGAACAACTCTTTAAAAAAAGTTGGGCATATTTCGTGAAAATGGTGAGATTAGACAAAATTGTATAATGTTAAATTTTGCAAAATTTAGCTGGGCGTTTATTTTGTACATTAAAGTATCACTGTGCATATAAGTAGCCACCATCCAAGATTAAGTGGAACATTTAATTTTTTTAGTCAGGTTGTGTGTATTTAACTTTTAATCCGGCATGAAGTATTCCATGCTTTGAATTTTCGGACGCAGAAATAAGGACACAGGGCTTGTTCAATCTCAATCCAACAACCTTCAAGTGATTTTCATAAATCCGGTTCATCTTTGAAAACTAGCTAATAATCAATTTGTTAGCCTTCATACAAGGGCAAAGAGGATTAATAGCACTGTAAACTTCGTCTGCATTTAAAATACATAAATATTGTAACTATGAGTTTAGGAGAAAGTGCGTTCTAAGTAACAAATTTCATCAATGGTATGATCGGTGACGGCATAGAGATGAAAAAACCGCCCACAATACATCGGCACCAAAATATGGGCGAGGTGCAACATGTTTATTTTCGCCCACATAGTTTCGCTGGGTACTATTAAGCATATAGCGCGTGTTAACTTGCCGTAGCAGCAGGTCGACCTACATTTGGCTCGGGGTTGGAATATTAACATGCAAAGGACGACATTTCTAGGAATCTATTCAATGTTATTACCGAAATGTTACGCTGTAATACCAGCTAAAGGTCCTATATTGATACAGGACGTCTGTCTGCGAGGTTCGACATTAATTACCATGATATTTATTAGTTATGCCGAGTTTAAATCCATAGCAGGGATGTTTTAATTACACATAACATGAAAATTAACTCCTTGGAAATGGAATATCCGTACGATAGTAATAAATGCCTCTTAGTCAACTCAATTGACATTTCTTATTAAAAATTCGTGTTCCATTTATTCTAGGGCTTGTTTAATAAACGTTCTAAAAATTCTGTTGGAATACGACTGAAATAAGAATCATTAGAGGAGAAGTGTGGTTCTTGGTAGTGAAGATCTCAATCCAAGGCGGGTTTTTTTGGATTCAACGTCTATGCGGCGATTTTTTCGGCTGCCACATACTGATGAGAATGAGTCGAAAAGGCAATCCTAATTTACGAAAAGTTGTGGGTATTGTGTTTGGTTTCAACCGATGTCTTCTTATTGAGAGGTACATCGAAACACATCGCATTGGCTTACTAGCCTAACCATGTCTCAGTAGTATATGGCAGTCGACTTGACCACGACGTGAAAATGGAATCCAATGTTCCGAAATGAACAGTTATCCTAAAGAATATTTACAAATGCAGAAAAAATCTCTACTAGAACCCTTGTCACCTCAGTCGAAGCCGATGAACCGAACTAACAAACCTTTCCAATGGGGGGGTAGGGTGACCATAGGAACATGACTTGAATAAGCTCAAAACTCTACCAAATAACTAGCAAACTTTACATTTCAGACTAGACGGTCGATGTACCTACTATGCTTCGTCATTCCACATTGGATGTGGAGAAGCGGAAAGTCAATTAGACAACTGTTACCGGCACGGAACGGGACAGTATGTTGCATGTGGCAAAACAAATAAATCTTAGCTCCTCGTTCCGCTGCCATCAGCCTGCCAGTACTTACACGTTGGTAGTGCAATGCAAGTGGCAATGACTTCCTCAGAGAATGAACGTCGTTCGCATTGGAAAACTGTAACACTTTGTCAAATCATATCCTACCGTCATATCCTGCGTTGCTGATACCTTCTCCTTCACATACGGGATGGCTCGAGAGTGACAGGTTTGAGTCAATTTTAAAAACGATTATATATGTGGCATTCATTTCTCATTCGATATGCAATTTATTGTTGTTAGGAAGTAAGTGTGACTTCTTGGTAGAAGTTATTGAAACAATTTCACGCCTCCAGCGAATGAGGTTACTGGAGGAATTTGATAGTTTTTTTTGCTGTAAATTACAGTTGAGTGGTCTTTTGGTGCCATAATAGTCTCAATATGGTACAAAATGTTGCTGGAGCTAATGGATTCGAATCATAAACCTCCAAACACCCCCTGATAATGACATAGCTTCATGATAAACCCTCCCCTAATGCTGAATATATATTGACCGAATATCGAAGGTGAACATGAACCATCCAGTACAGGAATCAAATATTTCGCTCACACTTTGTGTTTAGAATTGTATATAAGTAAACACTTAAGAATTGAACTTTGGTTTCTATTTTGAGCTGCAACTAATGCATTAACCGGTAGTTCTTAGTATTTAGATGAAACGAGTAAGTCCGTCGTGACACCAGGTCAATGTAGGTTCCAAGATCATTTTTTACATAAAAAGGATCTAGTGTGTGCAGCTGCAGATATCCTGCTAAATATTATACATTTGAGAAACAGTTCTTATGATATTCATGATACCGACTTTGCAAACATAATTCCAAAAAAAAAAAACGGTTGCAAAATTTTGTGTACGATTTGATTGCAGATAGAAAATGATTAAAAGTTGTTTTTCTTCATAAATTATAGTCTAATTTCTCTGACAATATTTTTGAAACATTCCAATTTTAGAAGCAATAAATAATCAATTTTTTGTAAAAATTTTAGTTCATCTTTAGCTTTGGGTTCAACGATTCTGCTTGCGCGCTCATTTGCCTACGCGGAGTTTGGTCTCAACAGCGCACAATGGTCCAGAATGCGAATTTAGCAGGAATTTAAACTTTTTGCTAAAATTAAATGACTTAGCCTTACAATATGTTAAAATAGATTTTTTTTAATATTTAAAATTGAATTTTTTAACTGTTCGAGATAGAGCTGGACTGTCTTCGATGAAGTTGTAGATCAACAGATTTTAGAAAAATTTGCTGAAGACACGGAAGCTCTAGCTTGTATACTTTCCATTGCACGAGAAATCCAAATGTAAGCTTTGGGAGGTTCCGTAAAAAACGGTTTTATTTCTATAACTTTTGTAGTTTTATTTTACCCTGAAGTACCCTTTGGGTAACTTGAAGATAAGTTTAGGGCACATAATTTTCTTTAAAACACCAACTACCAAACTTGTTTCGTTTCAAAGTTATAAGAAATTTTACATAAAAAAATATTTTTTGTTTCATATAGCATTATCTTTGATTAGGGCACTTAACATCAAATACCGTTGCTGTCATATGAAACCAAAAAATGGCAAATGCAATATTTTTTTATATCTTGCAATATTTACTCAAAAAAACTTTTAGTAAAAAGTATATATAACTTTCTAATGAGAGCAGCAAGAGGCTCGGTATATTGAAATAAATTATTCTCCTTCGAAATATCTGAAAGTATTTCTAAAGTCATCTTAATGAAAAATCAAATCTGCAACAGTTATATAAAGAAAAAAAATTTAAGGAGCATTCATTTTTTTGGTAAATTTATGGTAAAATGAAAAGTAGAGTTCCAGTGTCTTCGACAAAGTTTTCTAAAATTTCATTTTCTTCAATTTTCTGGAAGACAGCGAAACTCTATCTCGAACCATTAAAAAGTTAATTTTCTGATTTAAAAAAATAGAACCACCCTACCAACTATTTTAAAATAATAAAAAAGTAATGTTAAGTGTAATATTTTTTCATGAAAGCGAAACCATATTTTTCGTATTATTCACCGTAAAAGAAAATTAAACATACACTCAAGTTTTTTTTACGCGGTTTTTTTTGCGCGGTATTTTTTTACGCGGTTTTTTACGCGAATTTTGAAATTTACGCGGTTTTCATTTACGCGGATTTAGAAATTTACGCGGTTTTCATTTACGCGGATTTTGAAATTTACGCGGTTTTCATTTACGCGGTTTTTTGAAATTTACGCGGTTTTCATTCACGCGGATTTTGAAATTTACGCGGTTTTCATTTACGCGGATTTTGAAATTTACGCGGTTTTCATTTACGCGGATTTTGAAATTTACGCGGTTTTCATTTACGCGGCATGTATCCCCCGCGTAAAAAAAATCTGAGTGTATTACAAAGGATCAATTCATGGAAACCGAATTTTTAATATAACTTTTTAATTTCTTCCCCATCGGCATGATACTGCACCTTGATGTGGTCCGTGGGCTTTTCCATCAAAGCATTATTACAGTGATTATATCACAGAAACTTGGGATACGATTATTTTCTTTTTAGTTAAGCTACATTGTGATCAGTTTTAGTACTTAACTTGGCGACTTTTATTATCCACTGCCATGGTCAAATAATATACAATGTGGGTTTAGTGCCAAATTCTCTCTGGAGGCACCCTTCTTTTATTGCTGTATTATCCATGCTGGCCCTCACACAAATTGCTTATTCTGTCATATACATTCACAATCTCTCAATCCAAACATATAAACGTGGCCTTCTCGATAGCACGGTCACAGATGCGAACGCCCACGATCTTGCCAACATTCAAACACCCCGCTAATTAAGTAAACATTTGCACTTAAAAATTTACCAACGCAGTCTCAAGCATCAAACCACCGCTCGCGCAGTCATGAATCGGTCACGTCCGGAAGTCTCTACTCTTGATCCTGGCAGCCCGGACTCATGCCTTCAGTAGAAATAACTAGACAAGACGTCCACGCGCGATCATTGAAGAACACGCGAACATGAGAATGGCCACACGCTTAACATAATGTATCCACGCGAAGTTACATACACACTAGCACACGCGACAAAACCTTAACATACAAACGCTCGAATCCTTCGCGATCATCCACGCACAACCGCACCCACGATCTCGCCAACAGGATAACACCCCGGTGACTAAGTGAACGGTTTAGCACTTATAAATTCACAAACGCGGTCTCAAGAGTAAACCTCCAAATATTCGTGTTCGCGCGATCATAAATCGGTTTCGTCCGAAAACCCATATTCTCGGCCCTAGTAGCATAAGTCCAATGCCTTCTGGTGGACCAATCGAAAAGGTGATGCTCATATCCACTAAGGAACCATTCATAAATTTCGTAACGCAAAAATTGCCCAAAATTGACTCCCCCTCCCCATATGTAACAAATTGTCACAAATTTTTCCATCCCCCTTCCCCTGTTACGTAACAAATTCCAAGAAATTTTTTTCTCTTCGATGAAAACGTGTTACGTAACGATCTAGTTAACACCCCCTCCCCCCTATGTCACAACTTGTCGTACCGCCTCCCCCCCCCCCCCCTAAAAGCGTTTCGTAATTTATGAATGGTCCCTAAGCTACATAAAAATCGAATTTATACACACGAAGTCACACATACGCGACAAACAAACATACAAATGCTTGAGACCTTCGCGATCATCCACGCAACCTACAGCCGCGCTCTCGCAGACATGATAACATCCCGGTGATAATATGAACGTGTCAGCACTTATAAATATCCAAACGCGATCTCAAGCGTGAACCTATAGTCCCCCGCACTCGCACGATCATGAATCGGTCACGTCCGGAAGTCTCTATGCTCGATTCCAGAAGTTTAGGTCCATGCCTTCAATTGAATCAATTAAAAAGAAAGCTGGACGGCACGTTCCATGGCGGCATGACCGGGGGCTTTAGTGATACGGAGTAACTCACTCCCTGTCAGAATTCGATCCGTACACCGAAAACTAAATATTAGAATGACGGTCCGCGTGGCCATCCAAGCACACTCGAATATGTGGGTTACAAAATCGAATTTATTCACGTGAAGTCACATACACGCGAGTACACACGACAAACACGTCAATATACGAAGGCTAAAGCTCTTTGCGATCATCTACGCACACCTACGTTCGCGATCGCGTAAACTTTATAACACTTCGGTAACAATGTGAACTTTTGAGTACTTACGAAATGACAAACATGATGATGTGGAAGAACTCACTTTGTTCTAGAATCTGAACCGTACACGAAAAATTAAGTATCAGATTCACGGTCCGCGCGCGATCATTTGAACACACGCGAATATGCGAAAGGCAAACAGTTTTAATATAGAATTTATACACGCGAAGTTACATAGACGTTAGCACACGTAATCGAACACGTTAACGTATAAATGCTCGAATCTTTCGCGATGATACACTGGATCGCGAAGTCTCTATGCCCGCACATACCTGAACCGAACAATAAATATCACATTCAGAATCACGGCCCGCTACAATTGGCCTAAAGCAGTGTTTTAGTGGGCGCCATTGCCTGTCTCGTCTCCAATTGTAGTGACGGGGAGCCCTTCCGAGAACCTAGCTCTACAACTCCAGTAGGACAACTCTCGAAAAAAAAATCAAAAATAGACGTGACTTGTATCACAATAAGCAATGTAAAATGTGATCCAACCAACATTTGGGTTCAAATTATTTTCAGTTTCCTAAATCAATCCAACTAAATTCCGTTCCGACGGTGATCTAGATCCAAACCCAACGAACTTTTTCAGGTGCTAAACTGGATCTGTTCTAAACAAACCGCAGAAACGCTATTTTCCAAGACGAAAAAAGCTACATACTGATCGTGTTATCCGTGGGGAAAAATGATCCTTAAAAAATCACGTGCATGCTGCTAGCCAAATATTTTGTCGTTTGATGACGTAGAGTATAACAGTAGTTTATGTGAAGAGTAATTAAAATGACATTTTATATTTATATGGTGTTTTTAAGTTATCAAATGCTAAATCTAATTCCAAACGGTTCAGAGTGTTGTGCCTTATTTTTAAATCTGTACACCGCATAAGGTGCTACCAAATTATTTTCCATAAATAACGTATTTACTACCATTTTTCGTATGATACATAAACTAACATTTTCTATTTCTTTCTTTTCGTTACAGGTGGGTTCAAAACTCCTGTCATGTAGATTGTTAAGGTAACTTTTACAGCGTCAATATCTCTCACCTTTTGGAACTTTCCAGACCACCATCAATCAGAACCAAGATGCAGAATAATAAGATTGTTTGTCAGACGAATTCACTCGCCATTCATTGCGCCATTGTACAGTGACACTTTCCCCTAAACACAGTCGATTGTGGCTCCGTACCGTACCAGTTCCTCACCTCTGACTGTGATTAAATCTTTTACCTTAGTGGGTCGACCGCAGTACAGAACGAAGCTGCCAACTTCCTTGACAAGGATAAAGCGCGTTCCAAATGCCCGGTCGCTTGAGAATAATAACCCCCATTTCGCCCCTGTACCAATCAGCCAAACGAAACGATAAAGGGCGGAACTCGTTTCCACGTTATTAGCATAATCGCTTGGTACGTCGTCGCTATTTTCCCGGCACTTGCCTTTCCAAGCTGTTATTGTGGAAAATGAATACCTACATATGCGACTGTCGTCACCGCCAATCTTCTCCATCAACGAAGGGGATATTTTTGTTCTCGTGAGAATTCTGGCTGCAATCCCCCCATCGTGTGCGCTGTCTCCTTTGTGCGGAACGAGAATAGCCTTTTACGAAAGTTTAAAACTGACCCTCCACAAATAGCGTTAAATCATGGTTGTCAGCTATGTGCGGTAAGCGAGAGCAGGCTTGTGACATTCAAGGATTATATTCTGATGAAACTCGTCACTTGGATATTTCTGGTCTGCTTAAATGGAAGTGGGAAAAGGTAGAAAATCTAAAAATGTAACAAGCTGAAAAAGTACTCTACAAAACTTTACGGCTAAGTTGGTTTGCTATTTCGGTTGAACAGATTTTTCGTTCGAGTTTTTTTTTCTTTCAAGGCTACTTCCAACCTTATTTTTGAAAATACCTGTCTATCCAAGTATATGGCGACCAACGTACGATCACATTTGCAGAGTAGCTAAATAATTTAATGAACGCAGAGGAGTCTAAGAACCCCAGTTAGGAAAGAAAGCTTATGGGTGCACCCAGTACACCCTGACGGTCTACAAGAGGGAAGTCGGAAGATAATTGACTCAAATGACGAGAAACTTAATGACTCCAGCGAGGATCCGAATTAATTACGGCAAATTCTAGAGCAAAACGGTGAGGTATGAAAAGCACACTCAGTTTCCCCTCAGTCAGTTCTTCGATGCAGTCCCTAGTGGAAAACAGACAGTGTGACATAATGGGAGGTTAGTGGTTGTAGAAGAAACGTACCCTGTTCACACTCCGACGTACGAATAGCCTAGCCAACATCGCAAAATTTAGTCGAGTCAGTCCATAAGCATTTGTAATATAAACTTGTATAAAATAAAAAAAACAAGAACACGCGCAATATACATGGAGAGGCATGCTTGATCGCCGCACGGGAAAAATCCATTCATAAATTCATGAAAAAACGAAAACCGTGACCAAGTTCCTGAGATTATGAATGATAAACCTTGCATTCATGAAACTATTTGTATTCCCAAAAACTAATTCGCCCCAAAGATATACATAGCGTTAAATTCGAATGTCTGGTTGGGTTACTATTGTTACCTGGACATGTTTTGTTTTTGCTATGATTCTTGTTCATAATTTGCGAATGCACATCCGATAGTTAAACGATGTTCATTATTTCAGGAGCTTATTCGCGATTTGTGTGATTTCTTATCACGTTACTTCACTATTTTATTCATGAGTTTACTATCGGATTTTTCTGTTGAACTAGCGGGATTTATGTCCATGATTTCAGGATCTAAGTAGCGATTTTCGTAATTTCTATTCACGTTATCGTGATATTTTAGTCATAAGTAGTGATTAATGTTCATGATTTCAGGATCTTGGTCATTTTTGATATTTTAATCACGACCAATTTGAATTATCCTCATGACTTCAGGAATATTGTCATGATTTTCATAATTTCTGTTCGCGTTGTTGTGATACTTTAGCCACGAGTAGAGATTTATATTTATTTATGTTCATGATTTCAGAATCTTAGTCACGATTTTTGCTATTTTTGTTCACGTTATCGTGATATTTTATTCTAAAGTTTATTTCAAATTTGACACGTGGATTATGTGACTCGTGTTCATGATATCAGTAGTTTTATCATGATATTCGTAATTTCTGTTCGCCTTATCGCGATCTGTTTTTTTTATTGCCATTGGTTTTTTTGCTCGGAATAACGTGACAATATGTACTGGATCATAAAAGTATGATTGATTCGCGGTATCTTGTTCTGTTAACTATATCACGAACACGATTTGTGGTGCTCAGCGCAGTTTTCGTTTTCTGTCCAGACTGAACGTTATCAAATTAATAACGATGTTCAAACTCCTAAATTCATGAAAAAGCGCAGGAAACAAAAATAATCCAACAAATAATTTTGTGAAACAGTTCACGTGAAAATTCCATTACCATGATGCATGAGATTGAAAATGATTAGTAATATTTTATAAGCATCATAAGCACGCAAAATAGATCGTGAATCAATGGCTGGGAATCATGAACCAGTTCACGAATCCATTAATAATATTTTATGATTTCGTGAACTATTTTACGAGCACGAATGGTTAGAACCAGTTCACGAATACTTGACTGTTTTCAGAACTTTGTGAACTATTTTACGAGTCTGAATGGTAAAACGTGACTATTTTACTATGTATCACGAACCAGCTCACGAATACATGAATAATATTTCATGAATTATTTCACGAGCACGGATATTAGACTCCACGAATAATACTCCAGATTTTGTGAAACAGTTCACGTGAAAATTCCATTACCATGATGCATGAGATTGAAAATGAGTAGTAATATTTTCTAAACATCATATGCACGCAAAATAGATCGTGAATCAATGGCTGGGAATCATGAACCAGATCACGAATCCATTAATAATCTTTTATGATTTCGTGAACTATTTTATGACTAATTTCAGAATTTTGTAAACTATTTTACGAGTACGAATGGTAAAACGTGACTATTATACTATGTATCACGAACCAGCTCACGAATACATGAATAATATTTCATGAACTATTTGACGAGCACGGATATTGGACTAATATATTAGGAATGATGAACCAGTTTACGAATTCATGAATAATAATTTGTGAATTATTTCACGAGTACGAGTGGTAAATCGTGACTATTCATGACACTAGGAATCATGAACCAGTTCATGAATACATGATATTGTATAATTTTGTGATTAATTTGACGAGCACGAATGGTCAGATGTGACTATTATATTAAGAGTCAAGGACCAGTTCACGAATACACGAATAATATTTCATAAATTTGTGAACTATTTCACGAACATGGATATTGGACTATTATATAAGGAATCATGGACCAGTTCACGAATGCATGAATAATATTTCATGAATTTGTTAACTATTTCACGAACACGGATATTGGACTATTATATAAGGAATAATGGACCAGTTCACGAGTGCGTGAGTAATATTTGATAATTTTGTTAACTATTTTACTAGCACGAATGGTAAATCGTGACTATTATAATAGGTTTCATGAACCAGCTCACGAATACACGAATAATAATTTATAATTTTGTGATTTATTTCAGGGACACGCATGGTCACACGTGACTATTAGACTAGGAATCATGAACTAGCTCACGAATTTTTGAATAATATTTCATGATTGTGTGAATTATTTAACGTGGACGGATATTGGATCGTCACTAAAATATTAGGCATTATGAATTAGCTCATAATAATGGAATGGGTTCATGTATAAAATTCCGATTTTTGTGAAATAATTCTCGACAATATGTCCAGAATGTTTTGATTTTGTGAACTAATGCTTCTTAATCTATAAATAACATCATGAGTCAACCTTTGGTTTTATGAATAATGTTCATAAAGTTGTGGACTAGCTCTCGTACGAAAATCGATTTGGTAATTACATGGCGGAAACCGTGACTGAAGTTCTCAAAACAAATACAAATATTTCGACTAATGCAAGGGTTATGCGGGTGTTACTGAAGGGAAGTTGTGGGAACAGTTTTTTCCGTGCAGAAGTGGTAAAACACGAGATAAAGCTGTGTCAATGTTAAGCAGAAGCGATGTCGAAGAATTCCTAAAATTCACGTGCAACAAAATGAAAAAGGAAGACGCCTGGAGAGGAAAAAAGAAGGGCCAAAGCGATGATAGTCGGTGCAGTGTCGTGAATGCACAGAAGCAACGGAAGGAGATATCCAAGCCTCGTAGGGCAAAAATTAAGACCCATGCATTGATTGTCAAAGCGGAGGTTCCCACCCTGAACTCCTGCGACAAGTGATACCCGCTGCACTCAGAAGGCGTGTTACTCTACCAACTGTGGATAGACTTTACGGTCAATAGTTTGGCCTTTAAAACATTCATCGAATAATTACTAGGCGTAGAATAAAGCGCTAGAATTTTTCTTCCATGTAATATTGATTGATTGCAGAAACTTAGACGAAATCACAACATCAGACGAACTGAGATGTGCGCTGAAGGAACGGTGACCTAGGAGAAGCTCCAATGGTACTCCGAGTCGTGCTACATGAACGGTGTCATCAGTAACCGTACTAGCAACCTGCTCGAGAAGGTCGGCCAAAACAAGACTTAGTGGTTAGTGTGACGATCGAAGGTTCTTTCTAGAGTTATCACGCAAATAGAGAGATGGACAACATTTGAATAGTGCCACTAAGCTAGGTCCGGCCAGAAAATCGTAGAGCGCTCATGTTTGTTTCATTGGAGAAAGCAAACATTCCGTAGACACTGCTTGTCACGAACGGCGCACCCCGTTTGCCACATGAGCAGATCGCTTGCCAACTCATATATCTATTAGCAAACTTTGAAAGTTGCTGCTTCCTTACTTCCTTCGGAACCCCGAGCAAATTGCCATGGCTTCAAACGCCATACAACCCCATAAAAATACCATGAATATGGTCCGCGCCAAAATTTACAACCATCAAAACACCATAAAATAGTCTCAAAAACCCATAAACATACCAGAATATGATTTTTAAACGAGATCTTCCGGACCATGGTAATGGTGTTTTCATGGGTTGAACCCAAGCCAAACACTATCAAAACACCATGCAGTTGGGGTGAATTTGGACCATGATCATGAGGGCATTATGGGCTTTTTGTTTGCCCGGGACATCAAACTTGTGCTGGGCGGCGAACAGTAGCGCTCCGTAACTAAGGTTTTCTACACGGTTTTTTTTTTCGCAGTTTTTACCAGGCTTTTTTAAACGCTTTTCACGATTAGAATAGTTTCTGCTTTTATTCCAAGACCTTTAAAATGCAAAGAACTTTGGATTTTTGGAAAAGGCGGACCTTGAAGATTCCTTCTGATTCGCACTTCAACAATTGTGTTGTTTTTTAAATAATATTAACGAGTAGACGCCAAATGTCTATGTCTGACTATGTCTGAGGCCATTGTGAAAATCAAGATAACGACTTTCGGTTTCGTGGAATTCTATAAAACCCAATCAATGAGAGTACTTTTGGAACATGCGTGACGAATAGACGCTAGATATCGATGGCGGTGGCCATTTTGAAGACCACGATGGCGACTTTTGGTTTAGTGGAACTCTCTAAAGGAACAGGATTAATGAGTAGATGCCAAATGGCGCTGTTTGAGCCCATTTCTAAATCCTAGATGGCGACTTTCGGTTCAGTGGAATCCTCTATAACCCAACCAATATGTGCATTTTTGCAACTGGCTTGACGAGTAGCCGCCAATTATCGATGTCTGAGACCATTTGGAATACCAAGATGGCGACTTCCGGTCTAACGGAATTCTTCAATCAGTATTCATATTTTTAGAGCGGGCCTAATGAGCGCATGGTAGAGATCCATATCTGAGGCTATTTTGAAAACCAAGATGGCGACTTTCGGTTCAGTGGAATTCTCTAAAGCCCTATCAATACGGGTATTTTTGGAACAAGATTGATGAGTAGATGTCGAATATCGATGTCTGAGGCCATTTCGAAAACCAAGATGGCCGCTTCGGTTTAGTCAAATTTTCAATTACCACAGTTTGCAATTTTTGGAATAGCGTTGATGAATGAATTCCGGCAGTCATGTTGCAATTTAAGATGATAACTTCTACTTTAGTGAACATCTCATTCACCTTAATTATATCTTTTTTATTCAATTTTTCGCCTCACATGAAAATCCACTGGATGAGCTCTAGCAGACGAACTCCAAAAATAAATCCATTCATGAGCAGTTTTCTTATCTTATCAATGCAAAATATACAAAAAATGCATCTTTTTTGTTTTATACTGGATATTTGTGTTAAATAATCAGAGCCATCTTGGGTTCTAAACTGACGTCAGATCTCTGGCAACTGCATATTTGTCAATCCAGTTCCAAAACACTCCCACGTTGTCTGAGTTATACTGAACATTACTAAGCCAATTTGTATTTCAAAATGGCCTATCGAAACCGCAGGTTCCGTCTCTTCCACTTTTCCAAAAATCTTCTAAGGAATAAGAATAAAAGCAGAAACTGTGTTACATAATCCAGAATGCAGAAAAATAACTTGTTCAAAAATCATCTAAGTCTTTTGCGTTTGGACAGAGCTTCGTAATCACCACTTTTCCTAAAATCGCCTAATTCTTTTGCATTGAATGTAACACAGCTTTTTTGTACGGTTTTCGGAATTGCCACTGTTTCTTTACATGGATTTCGCAATTAATGCGGTTTTTGCTCGGTTTTTTACACGGTACGTACCCCTGTGTAAAAACCTTAGTGTGCCTAAATAAGCCTCTGTCAAAATATTTCAAATCCAACCACAAGAGACAGAACAATTAAAGTATCCGGATTCTAATTGAAATAGACTTAGTTAGTAAACTATATTGAATGGCATTTCCTCTAACACCTAAAGAATGTCGCGAATTTGCCATTATTAATCTTATGTATCTTATTATTGAATTTTATAAAAAATAAATTTCAACTTGAAATAATTACCACCTTAATATGCATTGTACATTAACCTTCCGGCAGTCGCGCTAGTTCACTGAATGCACGCTTCTCTGAAAATCTAGTGAAATCGTCTTAGAGCAGCTGCGGCCATTTGCGCAACTTCCGAAGGGTTAAGGGTGTCATTTTTCTTTTGTAAGTTCAATTTATACAGAATAAAAAAAATCGCTCAAGTTTCCTTTTTACCGAATGCAAATTGCCGAGCCTTTCGGTTGACTCCTTCCATCAAATTTTGCCCAGCCTCCTTGATCACTTCCCTCGCTGCAAAACGCCAGTTTGCCTTGACCTGCATCTCACTGATAACTGTCTTCTGCGTCTTCTTGAGGTTTCACTTGAAGTTTGCCCAATATTAGGTTCTTTACGGACACAGTTAACCTCACTTTTCTTGACAGTTCACTTGTACTCTTTACATGGACTTTTGTGACGACTAGATTCGCTCGAAGCAATTCGCAAAGAATTTTTCTAAGTCCATGTAAACAGTACAAGCGAACTGTCAAAAATGAACACTTGAGTTCATTTGTGACGTCAGCGTAAAGTATTCAATTGTTTCTATTGAGCGAAGCTCTGGTATGTTGGGAGCGTTCATGTTCTTGGACACAAGCTGGACGTTGTTCATTGCATACCACTACATGGTCTTTTTTCCGTAATGGTACGAAGTAGCTTCCGCGATTGTTCCCTGGCTGATTTATTTTGTTTATTGTCACCATTTGGAGACACTACCTTCTTATAAGTCGACAGTCCGGCTCTTTGTTTAGCTCAAAGCACGGTTGTGGGCGACAATCCCGGCAACGACACGACCAGAAACTATGTGAAACTTTTCGAAGAAAAAATGTCCGAGTAATTTACCGCCAGTCACCAGTACATTGAGTGGCCCCTCGATGTTGATAAAAATAATAATTTTTCAGCAACACTTTCTTGTTTTGATTTACAGTTGCAGCGTAGCAACTGTAGTTTATTGTGAATAAATTGAATGAATAAAAATTTGTAGCAGAAAAAATTATAAAATATTCTAACGAGTGCGATAGAAAATGCCGAGCTAGCCATATTCCGGTGTAAAATTGAGTGTCGTGAGGTGATAGCCAGTTAAATTGTCAACAAATTTTTCGCTCAATGGGATGGTGCAGATGAGGCAGGTGCTTGATGAACTACATTAATCAACGCGGATATTAACTGTTGCATTGTTAGTGAGCTCAGACTTTATAATGGTATAATATAAAACTGACAAACGCATTATCTTTTAGGATTTCAAACTAGTGTTGGCTAGAGATTCAGTCCTGCGCGGTTTCCTGATCTGAAACTAAGCCACTTCATTCCCGAATCACATGCACTGGAAGAAGTTATATTCGAAAGCCTTTATTAATCCCTTGGTCCCGAACCAGCGAGCGCTGCAGGATTTCACCTTGTTTTCATATCTGGCGGTACTGGTTCGATCGAGCACATTTTAAAAAACTGCTTCTCAGTTGGAAAGAATGATCGATAAACACAACATTTAGGAATTCTCTGACGCTTCATTGGATCTGGATGTTAAACCGCTAACTTATCTTAATGCCAACATTATAACGATAATGAAATGTGGCGCTGAACGACACGATTACTATGCAGCACCCAACCCGAGCAAATTCTCATGGGCTCAGACACCATCCAACCCCTTAAGAAGACCATAATCATTGTTCGTGTCAATTTTCGCAACCATCAAACCACCATAGAATGGTCTCAATAATCCATAAATACACCGAAATATGGTTTTTATATAGGATCAACGGGACCATGATGATGGTGTTTTCATTGATCCCTTTCAAAACACTATGCAGTGGGGGTAAAATTGGACCATGCCCATGGGGGTCACGGTGTATTTATTAGAACAATTTTATGCAAAAAAATTCAGCATCTCTGAAACTTCGGAATATGAAAGAATGGGCTTTCCCCTTTCATTAGAAACTAAGATCAAAATAATCCGTCGGGGGGTCTAGAGCAACTTTTTTTTTTGAAGTTTTTTTTCGTAACGATATAGGTTATACTTTTACTGGAGCTGGTTCATATTCCTGTCCCTAGATGGTGCTTTATACATTCGAACAACACTAAAAGTGAGAATTTGATAGAAAACTTAATTGTCTACAAGTTTGTTGACCACTAAAAATTGATCTGAAATTATCCGGAAAAGTTGCTTAAGATTTTAACAAAGTTATATCTAAGATAGTTTCACACGAGGCCTAGTGGTTTGGAAATATGTTTTCTCGCACTTATTACATTACCAAAAAAGAATTAATATAATAGGCTTAGTGGCATGAAAATATTAGACGGGATTCATTACGTTGAACAATTCTAATTGACCTTCTGAAAATAAGGATTTTTGACAGACTCAGAAAACTATTTGTGCTTTTGGTTTGTAATCTTTCCCGATAGTTTCGAAGGAACTACCATTCATCGGAAGGTATTGCTTGGTTACAAGGGTTTGCTTACATTTATGTTTTAGAAAGGACCATACGTCGTATAATTTAGGTTATGATCGCTTAAGGTTGCACAGAGAATGCGTAAAATTCGCAAACGAAAAAAGCAGTTTTTTTCCACACCGTATGTCAGATCTTCATAAAAATCAATCAGCAGTACAGTAACAACATTCTACATACGCTGTTTGATTTTTATGAAGATCTGACATACGGTGTGGAATAAAACTGCTTTTTTCCTTTGCGAATTTTACGCATTCTCTGTGCAACCTTAAGTCAGCTGTTATAATTCCGTTCAAGACGAAATGTTGGGACACACCGTTTCTAATTTAACGCAAACCACAGCAGTAACTGTTCAAATTATTGTTTAGCGTGAAACGATTTATTCAAATTTTCTCCGCATAGCATATTGTGGCAGTTGGATTTTACGGCCATTTCCTATCAATTATGCGAGATATCGTTACTAAATTGATCCTAGATTATGCGAAATGTATTACTTTTGAAAACAAAATATGATATGAGTACAACAAAAACTTTATATACAAAGAAGTCCTCGAATATATCCCAAAAAAAATTATCTTGATCCAAAGACTCAAAGTTTTTTGGTAACTGTTTGTCACATTGAGTTAATTTTGCAAACGGATAATCAGCGTTTTTAACCATGCGTTGCAATGAAATCCGCGAAATAGTGCAATGGTGCGTTAAAAGTTTCATTGAGTTTGTTCGAATATAAAGGTTGAAGTTCAGGACAAGTGAATTTTATACGAAGATGCCAACAGAGTAGGAGATTCATGTAAGAATAGTTATCAGTCATCCCAAGGAACAGTCGAACAAATGAAAAAGAAGGCATACATCATAGCAAAAGCTGTTTCTGCGGGAGGAATCACTTACCATCATGAACAAGAATATTAATATCATACTAGTTTTGTCAACACTTATCTAAGACTTTTCATCTCAAACATATTAATGGTACCCTGTATCAGGTAATTATAATTTTCAGCTGAAAGATGAAAGAGGTTTTTAGTTGGTAACAAAGTTGTAGAAAATTAAATAATCTATCAGATTCTCACTTTTAGTGTTGCTCGAATGTCTACAGCACCATCTAGGGGCAGAAATATGAACTAGTTCCATTTTAAAATCTATGTTTTCACGAAAAAAAAACTTCAAAAAAAAAAGTTGCTCTAGACCCCCCGACGGATTATTTAGATTTTGGTTTCAAATGAAAGGGGAAAGCCCATTCTTTCATATCCTGAAGTTTCAGAGATGCTGAATTTTTTTGCATAGAGTTGTTAAAAAAAGACACCGTGGGGTATTATGGGCTTTTCATTTGCTCGGCAAGCCATTTGGCCAGAGTCAGTCAGTGATGTAAACCGAAATTAACGGATGGAAAATATTAAGCACTATACTGTCATTCTACAAAAATAAATACAAAAAAAAAAATTTCCATTTTTTTTTATTAGTAAATCTACATTTTTTGTTGGAAAGATAATTGTTATTTCATATCATAACACTATTAGCCGTGACACGGACGATATCTTGGTCGGTGCTCCTACAATCGAACAAAATAGTGTAAGGAGACAGATAAGAATCTACTGATCCAATATGTTGCTATAGAAGGCTTCCAGTTGTCTGCCCAGTGGATAAATTATGTGTGCCATAGTAAAAAATCGTAAAATTGTTTATTCTGGCCAGTCAACGAAAATTTCATGTTTATGCTGATCATCGAAATCTTTTATGTACTCCGATCGGCCGCGCTCGTTGCAATTTTATGATTGTCAATTAGACGCAATAGTTACTATTAGGTTAATAATGTTACTACTAGTGCTGTTAGTATTAGCGGAGAAGCCATATTCAAATCACCATCAGCTCTTGATCATAAAGCGGTTCACATCTGCTGATTTTCTACCTGTGAAAAAATACGCAGTGAAACAAAAAATTTGATCATATTCTTATTATTCACCTTTTTAAAATATGATCAACCGACATTTTCAATAAATGATTGGGTTCCACTTCGCGTAAAAAGTTATTCCTCAATATTTTCTCTAGCTCGTTGAATCATCCGGGCAAATGTTCGAAGTTTGATATATTTAACCATCGTTTGGAATCGTGCTTATGTTCAAAGCACTTTACGGGACCAAAATTGGTACCTTTCACTTCGTTTTACCATGAAATCTCTGGCAATGTATAAGGATAAGACTCGCGTGCATATTCGATACATACAGCATTGGTCTAGTTTGAGTATGTTGAATAAATTAGAAACATTGAATTAACCATAGATAAAAAAAAATTTGCAAGAATATATTGAAATCTCACCTGCAGTGATTAACATGGAACGATTGGGGTAAACAACGAAGTCGACTTAACGGCCCTAATTTTTAGAAGCACGATTTTTTTTTCACGGAATTTAGTTTTTTTCTGGGGTTCGAATTAGGTTTTACACCAACCGACATAACCCCACAAAATGAGCCGGATGAACTTTGTTTGACAATTATCGGTGGTTTGTTTACATGGGAGTTACGTGAGTTCGAATGTGACAGATGAACACCCATTGCACTTACACTCACGCAACTGACAAAGTAAACAAACCACCGAGAATTGTCAAACATGAACTTAATTCATCATAAGTTTATGCGTGTCATCATCTTGTAAAACTCAATTGTTTTCCTTTGCGTAACCAGGGTAAATTTATGTTATTTGAAAAAAATAACAGCATATTAGTTAGTGTTGCTAGTTTCATAGGTTTTCTAATCAAGCGTCATATTTGACAGTACCAGTTACCTGAGTCACTGAGGGGTAGTCATATTTGCGATACAATTTCGGAATGCAAGTGTCTAGTCGTGTCGTTGATCCCGGCTTCCTGGCGACATTTCTGACGGAGAGGTTGAAGTTCCGCTTGAAGCAGCTGGCCACTCTTTTCGTAGTTTTTGCCTCCCCGGCTTCCTAAAAAAATGTTTTCCGAACACTTTGATTACCACGGTTACAGTTGATTTGCCACATTCACCTAATTCTCCGACTTGCCGTAGTTTGGATTTTTGCGATGCCCGAGCAAAATTTTGCTCCGTTGCTCCTCTTATTTCGATGCCGAAGCTCATTGAGATGCGAATTCCAATCCCGCACATTGGGTTAGAGATTTTTTCTAAATGTTTTCTTCTAATCCGGAAATGAGCCCAATGACCCTATCGTTGAAACCTACATAATCAAAATACAATCAAATAAATGGATCTCATTCTACAGCTAGTTAAATCGAATCGAAATTCTAATTGTTCTATTTTGAGAATGTTCACTAGTCGTTCGTATTCAAATCATCGTACACAGCCTTTCAGCGTTCGTTCCAGTCAAATTGACAATCGATATACATATGTTCATTAAAATGCCTTCTGTGACCCAGATAATAATAGACATTGGCATCGGTCGCGAAAGGATAAACAGTGTAGGCATAGCACACCACACACCACCGCCCAGTCAGGCAAAGCAATTTTCATTGAGGCAGCTTCCGCCAAAAATGTTGCTGCCACCAACCATCAGCCGCAGCAATGTTTACATTGATTCGCCCATGCCAACCAAAAAAGTTGTGCGTTCGGTGGTGTGAAAAGATTTCAGCTTCTCTATATAACATTCATACACAAAAGCGCACACACGCGCACAATCCACAGACGCAGAGGGTTCTATTTTTATCTGAACGGTCTTTTTTCAATAATTCGAGTTAATCGAGCGGCGATCAACAACAGTGCTCAACGATGTCGTTTCCCGCATCCGATGCTGTCACGAAAAGGCCGATATGGGTTATGTTGACAGCGTCGAATTTAAACGAAATTTCGAATGTAGGGTAGCTGGAATTCATATCAGTCTCTGTATTGAACTCACTTTATTTGAACAAATTAATTGGTTTAGCGTATCCAGATCAAATGATAGGACGGTCGCAGTAACCAAGCAAATATATTGAATATTGATACCAGATTGAGCTTAAGTGTAATCTTTCGATTATAGGATGAGTAATCAATCGAATAGTATAGTTCCCCAACTAATAGGATAAAAATCGGTACGATCACTATATAAAACGTGAGTGGAATGGGTTGTAGTCCTCAACGAAGATACTATAATACAACTATTTATGGAGCCATTATATACTGAATTGGCATGAGCCGATCAATTGCTACAATAGATGAACTCAGCTGAACTTTATATTTATATAGACCTTTCTTCGCGGTTGTTTCCTGATCCAATCCTAACTACTCATTATTGCTATTTAGAGTTAATTTATGTACATTTAGTGCTACTTGCCTGAATGCCTTCTTTTATTACTTTTTGTGCGTTCTCTGACCAATTTGAGGAACCCACGTGTAGGCTAACCAAGTCGTTATCTGATTGGTAACAGCTGTTTCGATGGACGCAGTTGAAGTGGAATGGACCCCCAATAATTCATTTTTTAATTAACAAAATTCATCGAATGACAACAGCTTCCACATTGTTTATACTTGGGCGTTTCCATTTCCCGACGGTTTTCAGATTCCCCTGGATGCGAAAAATAAAACGATTGATTCCCCGGGAGTAAAGATTGTAGATCGAAAAATGTATAATTTTAATGAAAGCAAAAGAATTTATATATGCTACGTGTGAATTTTAAAATCCGATTTATTTATTTTTTGTTCAACTTTGGTATTTGGCAATCTCCCTCCCCGAGGTTGAGAGGGTTGACGGTATTGTAAACATCATCAAGCATATTACGTGCATCAGCGCTACAGAACCTCTGATAGACAATTGGTTATTACATTACGCCTCGATAGTGGTGCATCGAGGAGATCGAGAAGAGGGCTTATGCGCCTTTTTATGTTATGGCGTGGTCGACTGCTGCTCAACGTGGATTGACTTTTGCTGTGTTCCGTGTTTGCAACATTTTTCCACAGTTTGATGGCGGTATTCGTGGACGGGGGTCACAGTGAGGGTCAGTGTGTGTTCATTTAACGGTCGATTTTGCAATCGTGCATAAGCTAATTAAATTAATTTAATAATAAAATTAATTTAATAAACGCATAAGTAGAAACTTATTAGTTGTCGTTTTGTAATAATTGTAGTTTTTAGTACTAGTGTACAATTGTTATGTGCTAGTCGTATGTCTATCTTTATATATGTTTGTCTAAGTATTTGTGACAGTTGGGTCAGGGGATGGATGCAGAACTGGCGTATATGATAGAATAGAGGCTAATACTTCCGGTGTTCAATTTGCGCATTCGATTTTATTCATTCAGGAAGGTCGGATTGGATAAATTAGGGTACAAAGAATTTACCGGCGCACGTGAATCATCCATTCCCGGCCAGCATTGCATCATGAAAGTCTAACAGAATGCAATTGTCGCTAATGGCGAATAATCAACATATGCTGCACTTAGACGAGTTAAAGAAGTTTGATTGCATGTGCATGCATGACATGTGTTTTTCTATTCTACCTCATTAGTCTATTTCTTTTGTACATCTATTAGTTTGTTTTTCCATTACTCCATCACTTTTATACACTTCTAGTCAAGCTTTTTGCATCCTTTTTTCTTTATTCGGCATGTTATGATTCCTTTTATTAGTATATCTCTACTATACTCTATCTATGCTCATATAGGTACAAACGTGCAAACGCTCGTAGCCTTCGCGATAGTACAAACCTGGTCACAAACGCGACCATGCAATTGCAATCATCTACACATACTTACGCCCGCGATTTCGCCAACAAGAAAACACCCCGGTTGTTATGTAAACGTAGCACCTATAAACTTCCAAACGCTGTTTCAAGCATTAAGGGGTTATGTACAAAGTTGGAACTAAAAAATCGTAAATTTTTTATCGAATATTCTGAAAGTACATGCTTTTGAAAGTATCTGTGCAAAATTTTATCCAGATCGAAGCACTAGATTTTAAATTACAGCCATTTATAGCGAGCTGGCTCTTCCACGAATGAAGTTAACACAAAATTTTAAAAGCAATTATCTCGGACTGAAATGTTTTGAAAAGTACCGTTGCGGTGAACGTGATATCTCAAAAATTATTCATCCGATCCTAATAATTTTTTTTTTAATTGTTTGTATTTACATTCTCATGTACTTGAACGGTTCATTTTTTATCAAAATTTTTTCAATTCTTTGTAATGAATTTTAGTTTAAAATTTGGAACACCAAAAAACTCAATTTTTTGGTCAACATGTTTTTTTGCAAGAAAAAATTTTTCTATTAGAAAACCGATCCGTTCAGGTACACCACGATACATTTTTCTTCAATAATCTTTTTAGTTTTTGGCAATTAGTTGAGCGGTTCGGCTTGGAGGGCGTTCACCGCAAACCTCTCCCTAAAACACGCTTCGGGGGATGGGCCATAACTCCGACAACCTTGAATATTTCAATTGGTCAATTTGGTTTTTCTATCTTCGATAGTACTACCAAACGAACTGTCTTTCGCTTTTTCAAATAAGCATTGCATAAAGCACTTTAAAAAAATTACGAACTTAGCTCATTTTTTCGCCACAACTTTGTATATAACCCCTTAACCTACCACTCGCGCGATCGTTAAATGGTCACGTCCGGAAGTCTAACCTCGGTCCTAGCAGTCTAGACTAATGCCTTCAGTTTAACCAATCAAAAAAATGACGCTCATATTCACTAAACAACATACTGACATGACCTGGAACGCTAGTGATATGGGGAAACTGGCTCTCTTCTACCATACACTGAAAATTAAGCATCAGATTCACGGTCCGCGCGCGATCATTCAAGAATACACGCTGCATGATTATAAAATCGAAATTTTACACGCGAAGTCACAAACACGTGAGAAACACGTTAACATACAAATGCTTGAGCCCTTCGCGACCATCCACGACACGTACACCCGCGATCTCGCAAACATTATAATATCCCGGTGATAAGGTGAACGTCTTAGCGCTTATAAATTTTCAAACGCGGTCTCAAGCATGAACCTGAAAAAATGGTACTTAGAATCGGATTCTGTAATATAATAAAAGTTTTTTTGCAATTTAAATTTTTAACATAAATTTTCATTTTTGTGAAAAATGACACATTTTTTTCTGTGTATATTTTTTTTGTACAGAAATGTTCATTCCCTGTAACTCGTTCTCAGATAGTTTTGCTGTATAAAATACAGTAATTGAACAAAAAATATATGAAAGTAATGCACGTATAAACGTTTGCGCCCTTTTAAAAAATTGCTCTTGACTCCAAATAATCTGATTGACTGTGGAACATGATTCGTCTTCCATGCCGGTGAAACGTGTAAAGTTTCATCGAAATCTAAGGTTACGATTTTAAAGATTTTCGGAATGATCTCCGTGCAATTCCTCTATAGCCTAAGCAGAAAAATAAACCACTGTTTTTGGAACTCATTCACAGATCGCAATGTTTCGAATTATTAAGTAAAATACGAATCAAACTCAATTTCGAGAGCACGGAACTCAAAAACACTATAATTAGTCGATCAAAATCCATGAGATAATTAAAGGAAAGTGTGAGACAAAACTTTTTAAAAAATCGTTTTTGAGTTTTAATTAATAAAGTTCTTTCGATTAGTCTTTCATGCAGTATAAACTTTATGATATAATTTACGATTAACTTTATGATAGAAATTGGAAATTATTTGGTAATATCTGTTTTGCCCCGGGCGAACCTTTGACTACTGTTCAGTTTGGCCTTATCAGTTACAACACCTTAATTTTGTTGTCGTCTATAAACCACTTATAACGTTGTGTAATTTTTAAAATCGAGAATACCTGCTTTTAGAGAAAAACATTTGCATCCTATCTACAAAATTCTTACGAAAAAAAAAATCTCACGATATTTCATCAGATCAATAACCATTCCAAGAAATGTTTGATCTTCTAATTGAGATAATATATTTGTTTTCCAATATGCTGCAATTTAGAATTTTTCAAGCTATCCTAACTAAATCATACCAATATAGAAACCCTTATTAAATTTTCAAATAAATTGTTATTGAAATAATATTTGACAGGATCGCTCCTTGTGTTCAAAGTGTGGGTCCCTTCCACAACTCCGGGCTCGGGGGGAAACACCCTGTCCTCCTCTCCTCTCGGCGGCCCTGATTGTAGTATATATAACATTTTTCTAGGAATTCTGGTGTATGTTTTTCTAAGCATTCTAGTGTAGATCGTTGGTATCGTGTGACCAAATCGGCTCTGACCATTTTACTACTACATTAATGATTACCCACGGCAGCGTTCAAATTTGTTGCAAATCATATCGGACCTGCAACTGTATAGTTGAAAACGAATGAAAATCCTGATCACGTAGTAATGACGTTTCGCGAGCGCGTGGTGCCTTATTAAGCTATCGCTTATGTAACGCGAAACTGTGTCACTGTGTGATGTGAATGCTTTGCCGGGGTTGTTGAGTTGTCTTCGACTTAATTTGTTGGGAAACTTTTGAACTTGTGTCAACTCTCTCGCGAGTAAAGACTCGCATATATTTGTTGATGACGAATAGTTTTGTAATCAAACTTTAGAGTCACAGAATAAATTGGATTTTCTAGCAGTACCTACTTTCATGATGAGATTTTGAGATAAATAATATAACTGAACAAAGTTCTAGAAATCGGTTTGTAAAATGTCAAGTCGACCCAGTGCCTCCCGGCGCGGTGTGTAGCCAAACGATATTAAAAACTTTTCCTGTTACTGTTTCCAGGTACCAGCTGTTAGCGATAACCTCTAACAAAGTTTATTTTCTTGTTCTCTTCCCCATCAACAGATTCTTAATATGGAAGACGACATGAATTGGTATCGAGCCGAGCTAGATGGGAAAGAAGGTCTGATACCTAGCAACTATATAGAAATGAAAAATCACGAGTAAGTATCGTCATCATCCCCAGCCGAGATCAGAGAATGAATAATAATTCTAATTAAACTTTAAACCCAATAGTTGGTACTACGGTCGCATCACCCGAGCAGACGCCGAGAAACTCCTGTCCAACAAACACGAGGGTGCATTCCTGATACGGATCAGCGAGTCCAGTCCGGGCGATTTCAGTCTTTCGGTCAAGTGTTCCGACGGGGTGCAACACTTCAAGGTGCTCCGCGACGCACAGGGCAAATTCTTCCTCTGGGTGGTCAAATTCAGCTCACTGAACGAACTCGTCGACTACCACCGGACCGCCAGCGTATCCCGCTCACAGGAGGTCAAACTGCGTGACATGGTGCCGGAGGAGGTGAGTGTTGTAATCGGATTTGTTTGTTTGCTAGTTTTGCAGCGCACGTTAGATGCAATAATGGTTTCAGTTTCACGAGAGTCGACTGTAGCTCGGTTTTCGCTTCGAACGTTTGAGCTTTTTATTGCGTTTGCACTCCCCATTGTGATAGCCAACAGTTTTCATATCTCCTACTCCTAGTGATACGATACTAAGCAGTTAAAGAGAGAAGAATCTGTCAGTTTATAGTTAGAAGAATTTATTCCCTGTTAGAATTTCGTAATTCTTGTTTCTCACCACGAGCGTCGATAGTTTTGAAATTGATTCTGGACAGCGTTAAAAAAAACTTACCAAATGTTTAAATCGTTAGGAACATTTACTGTTCACATTTAATTTTTGATTGGGAAAATCAACTCCGTAACTAAATAAGGGAAAATACGCTGTTCTGAACACCATAGCTAAGATGGCAAGACACGTTGCATTTCTCACAACCAGCAAAACACAATAAAAGATTAAATATATTATACCATTTCCCGAAGGTTTCAAATGTTTCTGAGAGCTGCTGTAATTATCAGAGAAGCGAACTATCAGATTTTTGGGCAATGCCTTTTTTCTAGAGCACGCTAGTAGTTTTTCGCCAACCAGAGATGCGAACGGTACCGGTAAACTACATTTTTTCCGGTGCATTTACATTTGCACAAGCCATACAGTCCGCTAGTACCGTATAGTGGCTGTACTGGAGGCAGTATTTTTTTTAATTATGTTACTGCTTTGCACACAGCGCTGGGCGTCCTGCAGTAGCGAACGACAGCAGCGTCGTATGAGAAAAGAGAATGTGAAGACTTTTTTTCATTAGGTCCAATCTGCAAATGAGAGCCCTCTTTTTTCGCTTTGTCTTTCGATTATTACTGCGAAACCATAAAACTTTTTAAACATTTATCAGTATGTTTCGAAAGCCCAAGGTTTTTACTAGCTTGTTATGCATACAGTTGATGGGAAATCAGAAAGGTGACCGAGTAATTCGCGGAAGAGAAAGTAAACAAAGAGAGGCTCTCTTTTGCAGATTGGACCTATTGGAAAAAAGTCTTCATATAGGCAGCCATAGAAAAGGTAGGCATTTCGCATCCTTGTCGCCAACAATAAAACCTGAAAACCGTTGATCTCGGAATATATCTCTGCACGGAAAAAAATGTTCCCAAAATCCAAATTACGATAACAGGACCACGAATGAAAATCATGTGCCTTATAATTTTGTTCACTTTCCCTTCAGTAACAGCCGCATAACGCTTTTATTAGTGTACACACTCAATTCAGCACGGCAATTTCCCAACAGCCGTTTAGTCAGCAAATCTGGAAACTGATATCTCAGCAAAGTGACATTTGTTTCCCGATTTTCGGTGAAATATTTTCTAAGTCGCAGCTATCAAATGTCACTTTTACTGAGATCTCAGCAAAAAAAGATGTTTGCTGAGATCTCACCTATTGAGTTTTCGCTAGCTGAGATTCGGGAGAAAATATTAAGTGTGTAAACATTTGGTTTTGTTTTGTGAAGTTCAGTCACTGTTTCCGCCATGTTATTACCAAATTGATTTTCTGTTCGTGAACTATTTCACAACTGTATAAACATTATTCATAAACCCAAAGGTTGACTCATTATTTTATTCATAGCTTTAGCGACATTTGTTCACAAAGTCAAAACATTTCGAATATTTTCTCGTGAATTATTTCACGAAACTCGGAATTTTATTCAATTTCTACATTTCTACTAATTTCTGATTCCTAGTACATTAGTCACACGCCCCTAGGGTATTAGATGTATTAGTATTAGATGATTCCGTGAAATATTTCACTGTCATACATATAGGACTGTGAAATAGTTCACGTAATCATCTAATATTATGTATGTATCCGTGGCCTGGTTCATGATTGCTAGTATAATAGTCACACACGTACATACATCCTAGGGGGTAGCAGGGAAAAGAAGGACAGGAGTCTAGGGGCTTAACGAACACCCCCGCCCTACTGCGAGTTAGAAAGTTTTGATAGGATATGGTGGGGTTTGGATTGGGTTCTGCTAAACCTCTAAAAAGCCATAACCCGAAAGCAGCTCCGACGAAGCGAAGAACTTAGCAATAAAAGCACTCTAGCCTAACCGGAGTGCCAACCGGCACATCAGCATCAACGCCAGTAACATCCTGATTATGGCATACTGGCCGTGGCAAACGACAATGGACAGGACACGGATTACGAATTGGACGGCTACTTTGGGCTGACAGACGTGTTTGGACCCAACAAAATGGAGCAAGGAACATACACATATGAAGTAGACGCGACAAATCCCTTTGCCAAAAGCTGTTTAACGAGGTCACCACCTCGGCAAAGCCAACCAGTGCAACAACAGCACGACCAGGAGAAACAGCAGCCGCTGCTTCAACACCAGGAGCAGCTTCAACAGAAGCAACAAAAGCAGCAGGGGAGCGCCTGGTTGAAAATACCAAGCTTGCCGAGTATAGCAGTAGCTAAAAAACTGATGGACGAACTGCACAACTTTGTTGACAAAAGGAGTAATGTGCACAAGGACATCAAGACACTGGTCCTGAGGATACAAGGTAACCTCGGGTTGGCCGTCAAGGAATGGAGAACCTTGGAGCAGAAAGCGGATGGAACCGGAAAGGAGCTGTTGATGGCCAAGAAGTCCTTGGAAATAAGGCAAACAGTTGCACCTCCGAACGTGAGGGAATCTCACGAGGCGAAAGACAAACCCCAGAGGTCCCTCTCTACAAGGAACAGGCCAAGAGCTTCTCCAGGTGATACAAGACCAGGAGGTTCCAAGAAACACTCCCGGCCTAGTGGTACGCGTAGCGAACATAGCAGCCACCAACGTAGATAAAAACACCAAATGGGAAGTCGTGTGTGAGGGGGGGGGGGGGTGTCTATCGCCGCGCACAGAATGCGGGTTCCGGACTATCTATGTAAAGTTCTGAAAAGTTACTTCCAGAACCGAGTACTGGTCTACGAAACAAACATGGGGCAGAGGTCGATTAGGGTCACGGCGGGAGTGCCTGAGGGCTCCATACTCGGCCCAACGCTCTGGAATGTAATGTACAACGGAGTGTTAACACTGGAACTGCCCAAGTGAGTTGAGATCGTCGTCTTTGCAGATGACGTTGTCCTGACGATAACCGGCGAGACCCTTGAGGAGGTGGAGACGTTGACGGCATCGTGGAACCTGGATGGCTGACGTCAAGTTGCACCTGGCTCACCACAAGACGGAGGTAGTGGCTGGTCAGCACTACTAAAAAAATCCAGCGTGTCGAGATCAGCGTCGGGGGACAATCCATCCCATCGATACGTGCACTGAAGCACCTGGGTGTGATGTATCGACGATTGTATGTGAGCAGGCTGTGAGGACAACTAACGCATTGGCAAGGATCATGCCGAATCACGGACGAGTAAGAGGCAGCACGAGACGTCTGGCGGGTGTCTCATCCTCATGGTATGGCGTACCGGTCTGGGCTGCTGCATTGAAATCAAAGCGGAACCAGACGAAGTGACAAGCACGTTTCGCTTAATGGCTGTTCGTGTCGCGAGTGCGTACAAACGAGCTCGGAGGTGGTATGTGTAATTGCCGGGATGATTGACATCTGCATCACTCTGGCTGAGGACGTGGAATGCTACCAGCGAAGAAATGCAAGTAATGCAAGGAGACTGGTCCGTGCGGACTCGTTGGCTAAGTGGCAGCAAGAGTGGAACAGAGAAAGGAAGGTGGAGCCACCGACTCATCCCAAATGTATCTACTTGGGTACATAGGAAACATGGAGAGGTGAACTACCATTTGACGCATTTTTAGGCCGGACACGAATGCTTCCGGAAGTACCTGCATCGGTTTGGATATGCTTCGTAACTCCTTTGCCCGGAGTGTGTGGACGTCCAAGAGACACCGGAACACATGGTATTTGAATGCCCTAGGTTTGAAGAAGTTCGTAGAAAAATGCCTGGCGTGACAGTGGACAATATCGTCGAAGAGATGTGCCACGACGAGCATATCTGGGACGCTGTCAACAGGGTGGTTAGGAGTGTACTCTCCGAGCTACAGAGGAAGTGGCGAAGAGACCAACAAAGTAGCACCATTGGCTAGAACGCCGCCGGGAAACCACAAATCGGGCTTCGGGAGAAATGTCGCCGCCTGGGAACTCTCCGACGATGTAGACTAGATCCATCGATGGGGACCAGTTGAGTAATAGTACGCGACATAGCACCGGGCTTGGATCGTCCGGGCACCAGTGAACCGGACGTCAGGCTTCACCGGAATCGCCGGATCGACACCCTTCCGGGTAGCTTGTGAGTAGGCTAGATCCACCGCCGGGGATTAGACCGAGTAGACCGTGTCGAATAACTAGCACTGGGTCGTTGGGGCGCCGGTGAACCGGAAGCTACGCTCCACCCGGAATCGGTGGACGGACCTACTAGTTTGCCCGTTGAGTAGGTTAGGTCCACCGCCGGGGACTTGACCGAGTAGACGGAGCGGGGAGCTAAATGGCTCACAGAAAGATACATCGGTATCGGGAGTAGTCTACCGCCTGGGAATTTTCGGTAGGGTAGATTCGACGCCGTGGACTACCCGACAGATTGCACAGTGGTCCAGAATGCAAATTTAGCAGTAATTTTAACTTTTTGCTAATATTAAATGACTTGGCCTTACAACATGTTTGGCAAAGTTGTTGTACTTTGCAAGGCCCTTCTTTTTGTTTAAACCGATGCTAGGGTGGTTCTAAATTTAGCAATATTTACTATAGAACTTTTTAACGGTTTGAGATAGAGCTTTACTGCCTTCGATGAAGTTGTAGAGCAACACATTTTAGACAAATTTGCTGAAGACATGAAAGCTCTAGCTTTTATATTTTCCATTGCACGAGAAATTCAAATGTAAGCTTTAGGGTGTTCCTTAAAAAAAAAACGGTTTTATTTCTATAACTTTTGAAGTTTTGATTTTACGCTAAAGTACCCTTTGGACAACTTAAAGATCATTTTAGGGCGCATAATTTGCTTTAAAACACCAACTACTTAACTTTTTTCGTTTTAAAGTTATAAGAACTTTTATATAAAAAATATAACTTTTTCAAATAGAATTATCTTCGATTCGGGCACTCAACATTGAATACTGTTGCTTTCATATGAAATAGCATACTTTGTAGTATTCTCTTCTGTATTGTTCGTTATGTGGGTTTTTTAAGGGGTGGCTTATAGGGCCTACGCCAACCACCTGTCTCGCCGGTGGGCCATCGTGCCAGGACTGCTTAAGGTCCCACCTGGGCACCAGGACAGGTTTACACCTTCCGAAGAAGGGTAACCCCCCCTTCCCTGCCAGCATACGACCAAAGTTCCCACCGGGGTTGGTTACCCGATCTTCACTAAGGTTACTCGTATCCCAGTCGACGCCACGAGGAGGCCAGGGCTAGGAGTTACTGGGCAGGAAGCTAGGGACCGCAAGTGGGGTCTATTTTATGCCTTCAGGTACGAGAGGCTTACGCACTGCCCAGTCATTGTCGAATGGAGGAATCTTTTGTATACGGCACAGGCCACTTCGGCCTTAATCTGTTAATAAATAAAAAAAAATACTTTCTAACGAGCGAAGCTAGAATTTCAATATATTAAAACAAATTGTTCTCCTTCAAAATATCTAAAAGTATTTTTAAAGTGATCTTAATGAAAAATCAAAACTGCAAAAGTTATACAGAGAAAACCATTTTTTAAGAAGCACCCTAATTTTTTTGTTGGTAAATTTCTTGTAAAATGAAAAGTATACGACATAGAGTTTCAGTGTCTTCGACAAAGTTTTTCAAAATTTCATTATCTTCAATTTTGTGGAAGACAGCGAAACTCTATCTCGAACCATTAAAATGTTATTTGTCTGATTTTAAAAAATTTAGAACTACCCTACCCACTATTTAAAATAATAGAAAAGTATTGTAAAGTGCAATATTTGATCATGAAAATGAAACTACATTTTTTATATTGTTCACCGTGAAAGTAATTTAAACATATTACAAACAGTCAATTCATGAAAAACCAAATTTTTTATATAACTTTTTCAGTTTTCATTTTTTTACAACCTATCCTTCAGATGTTTTTCAGAGTTTTTGAAGACGAACATTTTCTTCTAATACATCAAAATTCTAGCTTTTATTGTTCAGAAGTTATAAGCACTTAATATTTCGAAAATAGATTTTTTTAAATCAATTTTATGAAATTTTAAAAAATATCGCATCCGCCATTTTTTGCTCAATTATAACTCCAATCATGACCTTATTTATAGTTCAAAAAGAATTATCTTTTATTTGCCCCAAATGAGTGATATTGTTATTCAAAACAACCTCATTTTTGGCGAAAAAGTGCTCATAACTTTTCAACGCAATTAGCTAGATATATAGTGCCATGAAACAAATTATTCGCCTTGAAACAATCTTAAAGTTGTCTGAAGACTACTTTAGTTTTTAATGAATACAGCAAAAGTTATTGGAATAAAACTGTATTTCGAAGAAACACCCTAAGCTCCGACTTTAAATTTATTGTAAAGTAAAAAGTATGACAGATAGAGCTTACATGTCTTCAGCAAACTTTTCCAAAATTAGTCGTTCTACAACTTCGCTGAAGGTCGTTTGACTCTAGCTAGAATGATTGTTTGATCTTTGTAAAATTAGAACCACCCTAACTGTTGTTTTAACAAAAAGAGGGGGCTCATAAACTACGAAAACTTCTCCAAAGACTTAATAAGGCTAAGTTGTTTAGTTTTAGTAAAATCTGAAAATTCCTGCTAAATTTGCATTCTGGACCACTGTGGATTGGTGAATTTTGGGCTGATAAAACGGGGACATTGGAAAAATCTGGATATATATTTTTAAGGGGGTGGGGGGGGGGGGGGTATTGTAAAGGTTTCAGCGTGAAAAGGTGATTTTTTTAGAACTTGGCGTGAAGCGTATTGATCAAAACTTTCGTACTTTATAGTGTATCATTTCAATAACATTTAATTTTGTTAAGCAAAAATATCGACAAGCGACTCGGTGACGAAGCTTTTAGCAGACTCTGGAAAAAACATGATTTGCGGTGTTACCTGCGATTCAAAAACTACTTAATCGATTCCTCTTGAACTTTGCATACACATTCTATGTAAAAAATAGCTACCCCTACGTTGAGTTTTTGAGATAAATTTTTAATTAGGGCGGGTTTTTACTTATTTTAAATAAAAAAAAAATTTCACGAAAAATTCTGCCTGATTTTAATTTGGCTTTGAAAGTTGGTGAATGCCCTAATATTCAAGATGGTGATTCGTTCATGCTCCACTAGATTTTCAAATCCAACTTAATTCCAGAGTTTCAATTACAACTTAATTTTAGCCAATCGTTAGAAATTCACCGGGAATGTTTAGTTTAGTTCAGTTAATGTAGATAAGAAGCAAACTCACCGTTCAATAATTAATGGCCTAAGCCCTTTTTTTGTCTGCGCTAGACCGGCCCAAGCGATTTTAATTTTATAGAAATAAAACTAAAAACGTTTAATTTATGTTCAAAACTATCCTGGCATTATACCATTTTACCTCATGAAAAAAATGCAGAGAAAAATTTAGAGTCGCAAATAAAACGTAAATACAAATTCTGTTATTTTCATTTTCCGTTATATCTCAGAATAAGTTTTTTACGGTTGGGTCGTTCTTGCACTAAGCCGTTCAAATAAATGGCTTTTTATGGCATTTAGACGAGTTCAAGTAGTTTGGTTGCATGTTACATGTGTTCTTTTCTTCTACTTCATTAGTCTGTTTTTGTTGTACTGATGTTACTTTGCTTCTACACATGTATAGCAAAAATAATATCGGTCGTTTTATACATTTCTAATTAATCTCTTTGCATCTTTCTTTCTTTATTCGGTATATTATGTTTCCTTCTGTTACTACATCATAATTAGAATCACGCTAACACTCTAGCACAATGACTTGCCTATTGTCTCATATACACTCACAATCTCTCCCATTCCAAACGTACAATTGCTCGAGGCTTTCGCGATAACACAAACCTCGTCACAAACGCGAACATCCAATTGTAATTATCCACACAACCTACGCTCGCGATATCACCAACATTAAAACCTCCCAGTAATTAAGTGAATGTTTTAACACTTATACATTTACAAACGCGGTCTCAGGCATCAACCCACCTCTCGCGCGATCATGAATGACGCTCATATTCACTAGACAACACGTTCCATGGCGATATGGCCGGGAACTCTAGTGAAATGGAAGAACTCACTCTCTTTTAGCATCTGAACCATGTACTAAAAATTAAGTATCAAGTTCACGGTCCGCGTGCTATCAGTCGAGAACACGCGAATGTGCGAATGGCTACATGGTTCTAAAAAAATAATGCATGCATGCGAAGTTGAATAGTCGCTAGCACACGCGACAAAAACATTAACATGCAAACGCTTATCGATCACCCACGCACACCTACGCCCGCGATCTCGCAAACAGGATAACACTCCGGTGACTAAGTAATCGTTCTAGCACTTATAAATTCACAAACGCGGTCTCAAGTGTTCACCTACAAGCGCCCTTGCTCGCGCGATCATGAATTGGTTACGTCTGGAAGTCCCTACTCTCGGCCCTAGCCTTGGTCCATGTCTTAAGTTGAACAAATAAAAAATGACGCTTATATTCGCTAGTCAACACGTTTCGTTCAATGGCGACAAGACCGGGAACTCCGCGCGGAATCATCCAAGAACACACGTGGATTTTGCGAATGGACACACGATTATAAAATCTAATTTATACACGCAAAGTTACATACACGCTATCACACGTGACATCCACGAGATCGAACAGGTTAACGCACAAACGCTTGAGCCCTTCGCGATGATACACGCGAACGCGAATTCTTTACGCCCACATATAGCTGAACCGTACAATGACTATCACATTCAGAATCACGGCCCGCTGCAAGTGGTCTTAGGCAGTGTTTTAGTGGGTGTCATTTCCCGTGTCGTCTGCAATTGTAGTAAGCGATTCTGATGGGGGAGTCCTCGCCAGGGCTACAGCTCCACTCTAAAAAAAATAATGTTTCAGACATTTTCTTCGAATGCATCTGAATAATGATTTAAGTTGTACGCACACTTCCAATAACCAAATTTACTATATGATGGTGTTGACTAACAAGAAATTAGCTTGTTCAGGTAAGTTGAATAATGGGACATAAAAGTACAACTTCTGGTATTTATAAATAACACTGCAATACGGGAATAATACTCTACGATTGGAAGCTGTGCTGTCATCGTAAAATACAATGGCATACTCCTGCGAGAAGGTTAATTTCTCGCCAGCAAGTAATTTAACCGGACGCTAATACTGAGGATTTTTACTCAATGGCATTGGGGGATTTTGGGCAGCTTCCAGAGAAAAAGGTTTATCTGGTCACGACTCGGGAAGATATTTCCAGCAATTTCTACAACTTTATTTTCTCTGACAAAGTTGCTATAAATTGCCTAATTTGGCAAGGGATTTGCGGTTGCGAAACGGACACGATGCGATATGAAATTATACAATTATTGGGAACACATTAAAAAAACAATTTTCCATTCACATGGAATATCTGTAATGCTTTGGTCAACATAGTGGCAGCCGAGACACCTCAGAGGTACGTGCCACGAGTATACGTTAGGCGATGCTGGTCAGAAGTGTTGAGAGTAACACTCTCGGATAAATTTGTTATTTTGTTGCCGCTAATCGGAACGGTCTTAAAAGTAGAAAAGTTTTGTAGCTGGCTAGCTTCAAAAAGTTTTGGAACGTCTGTGCAACTGCCAGTTTTATGAAATTTAAAATCTGTTCAGTTCTTTGGCAAACATTTTCTATGCACGATAACCATTATTTCACAATACTAACATCCTATGTGTGTATTTCAGATGCTGGTGCAGGCCCTATACGACTTTGTCGCGCAAGAATCCGGCGAGTTGGACTTCCGACGAGGGGACGTCATCACCGTCACAGACCGCTCCGATGAGCACTGGTGGAACGGCGAGATCGGCAACCGGAAAGGACTATTCCCAGCAATATACGTAGCACCCTACCATTCATAAGATCTAAGTATATTATTATTTTTTGCTATATATAATATTATATATTTTTAATGTTTAACTGAAACACAAAAACAAAATGGTGAAAAAAAACTAACACTAAAAGAAACAATCAACGGCAGAGGTGGTAATCGCACACGCTCTCGTTCCGGGACGGGGCGGAAAGCTAATGTGACGTTTGCGTTTGCGATATACCACTGGAATCCTGCCGGATGCCAATATAACATGCGATGCGGCGAGCGGAACGATTTATAGAGACGCGTACGTACGAGGTAACGTCGAAAGGACGCAGTAAGAATGATGTAAATTGTCGTATATAAGCAAAACGAGAAATTTCCGCCAGCAGGCAAAAATCACCGTTTTTGGCTGTTGGCGAAAAAATACTCCTAAACATAAATACGCGGAATCAAAAGAAATCAAATTCAGGTGTTAAATGTTTAGATTGGATAATCTTCCACACAAGTTTTAGATGAAAACGAGATACACCCCAGAGACAAAAAATAACACCAGAGGAAAAACAAACATACCCATTAGCATAACTGAGATAATCGAAAAAACTATTGTGGAATACAATAACGAAAAAAGTAACTAATGTTTATAGTTTTTCTTGTTTTTTTTTGTTGTATAAACTCACTTTTGGAGCATTTCTATATCCTCGTTCTCGTTTTTTGTAATTATTTTATGTAGACGCGGTTAGGTTTTTCTATTGAGTATAAGCACCGTGTAGAAAACAAAGTTTGACTAATTTCTTCTCGCAGAAAAGCGTAGTTTTGTCATTATGTGTAATAGCTCGTAAGTGTAACCAGTCACACAAAATAAAGGGAAAAAGTAGACTTTCAACTGACCATCTTCGTTTTCCAATTCGCGTTACAAAAATCTTATTTTACAATCCTGCATTTGCATCAAAAGCACTCCCATAAACTTTACCTAGTTCTAGAAACCGGGTGGAATACAGACATACAAATAATTATTAAAATTACGAAGCAACTATAATTTAAAGATGGGCCCGGTTTAAAACCCCTTGTACGTTTTAAGTGAACTAGAGCAGATTATGAAATATCCTCAAACAAAATCAACACAAGCCATTTTCTAAGCGCAGTGTTGTAAAGTACCGTTGTAGAAAAACAGAGAGACATTAAAAACATGAACAGTAACCGGGAGTTGCAAATTGAGCCTCAAGCAGGTGCTTATCATTTTCCTTCTTTGTGGAAGTGGCTCACTTCACTGGAAGGATTCTTCTTCCCTGGCACGTGTGTAAGCATGGAGCTGTAGAACAGCGAAAGATTCACTTTGATAGAAGCACCGAACACACTTCTTGCAAAAAAGGAAAGAAAGATAAAACAAAAAACTAGTGCCAAGAGGATCAAGTAGCGACCTTTCTCCCAGAAACATGAATTCCACCGACCAACCGCTGGCACGTGGAATCCCAATTTAATCAGACAGTGGAAACGAAAGCAACAATCACAGCAACCGCACCGACGTCTGTTCTCTTTGTCTATCCAGAAGTACAGTGGGAGAGTAAACCAGAAGTAGTAATATAGATATACCTAAATCCTACAGACGACTATTACTATACATTAATGAGAATATTGAACAAACAAAAAGGCAAACACCCAACACTTTAAACACTTTTACAATAGCAACAGAAAGCAGAAACATGAATGAATAAATGCTAGTAATTATTAAATAAAAGTAATAACACAATAATAAGAATGCGATTGATGGATTAGCTTGAAGTGGAAACGAAAGAAACGCTGTCCATTGCTCATCCGTAAATCATTTCAGGTGCCAAATTAGCTTTCAACAAGAAAGACTATGACAACTGACATGCTAGGTTGATAGCTGGTCAGATAAATAAATTGTTAGTAGAACAAAATGTAACAAAATAGGGAGATAAGTCACCATTCGTGAAGATAGTGAGAGCATTTAACATTTTGCCCCGTCATAAATTTCCGATATGTATACATATACAGGCGCTGTGGAGCGTGCAGTTTTCAACAAATTTAGTACATATCTGAATATGTGACACGTGTAATTATAATGCTTTATTTTTAGTACCAATTTTTTGATGATTTATCCCTTTACTGAGCTGAAGTTTTCAATCATTTGGATAAATGAGGTCGAATATTTCCCCCTCGCAGATAACGTCAGAATTATTAGTCGCACTAAAACAAATTTAATTTAATTTTAACGTAATATTTCATATTGGTGCGCTATATCTTAAGATATTTGAATGTTACTGAACGCATTTATTATTTTAAAGAAGAAATTATTCTTTTTACTCTATCTCGAAAACTGCTCGGCTATAAATTTTTTGAACTTCTTGTTCGAATTCAGCACACAATTTTACATCGAAACAGGAGGTCATAAATTGATGTTCAGAATTTTATTTTTATTTTGTAAACTAGTGTAATAATAGGAGATCCTAGGCCTAGTTCGTGGATGGCGAAAGTTGGCGGAGTTTTGTAGAATTCATGGGTGACAGTTTTCGAACGTAATGAGCGAATTTCCTTAAAATATGAAAATACCCCTATCTAGCCTTTGGGCTTCCCTACTCCTTCAAATCAAGTAGGTTAAATTTATAGATTGAGGGGGTTATTCTGACGGTCACTTTCGGTGAGGTGACACAAATCTCACGTGACTAAGGTGATCGGAAATTTTCAAGTCATCTCACTTAAAGTGAGAGATGTCACCAAGGTGACAAATTTTGTCACATTAAGTGACTAAGGGAATATGAAGAGTGACTAATGGGGGTGACTTTTGGAATAAGGAAAAACGATGCAACTGATGTAAGGCGGTTGATAATTTGAATTTTGATTGTCGATTTTATTTTTAACATTTTAGCAACTCTGTAAATCTGTTGGAAATTTGTAATGAAGTATGAATTTCTATAATTTTATTAACCATTGGAATTAATTTAACCAGTTGTTTGTGACTCTGGTATATGAAATATTTTTGAGATTGGAGCGACTAATGGAACTCTGCTGCACAGCGATTTTTTGATTAATATTTGCATCAGAGGGAATGTGTTAAAGGTTTGGAGTTATCCTTCTCCGCTATATTATTCTGAGCTACGATAACGACCATAAAATCACTGAAGAAATAGAAGATGACAACAACATAGCTATTGGTTTTTTAGAAGTAATAATTGTCAAACAAAAAGTCATTTTTATTAGACACGACTTGTGTGACAAATTTGTTTTTGGATATCATTTTGGGATAAACTTAGAAGTTTTTCATTTTGTAACATATATTTTATTTAGACCATCAATCAATATAGATGATTGGGAATGCGCCTCTACTTGGTATTGAAAGTCAATTGAAGAGATGTTTTGATGGGATCTAAAAGCATGTTCCATTACGGCATAGATCATCTTTTAATTTAAGAGTATCTAGCTCCAGGGGAAAATAAACTCATCGTTACATGTAAGTTCTTATTCGTTACATGTAAGATGTTGGTTATTTGTGTTACTGTTTGTGGGTTCGCGGCTGCTCTTATCACCCGGGGATAGTCGTTGCGATTCCGGAAGTGGCCTGCTTAATTCCCATCGCTTGGTATTGACTTTCTGGGGTGGGAATGGAAAGCCTCTTTTTGGTCTTCGGGTATCGGGCATGTAATTTGTTGTTAGAAGGTTTTGGGATCTGGATTTATCCGCTTACTTCTGTTAATGAGTGGTTGTTTTCACGCGGTGTTATCTAGTGATAGAAGTAGATTGACGTTACATCTTCTGCTGTGGTGGGCCATCGAGGCGCGCGATTGTCTTTTATGTTTAGAGTGTTAAGCTAAGATTGCCCGACACACGGCCTATGTAGCCCGCGAAGACGGCCTGTTGTCTCTTTCAAGGTTCAGAACTAGGACTGATTAGGGCGAGGCAGGCAACTTGTATTTGTATTTCGGAAATTGTGTTCCTATTGAAAATAATGAAAAAATAATAACTACTAACAAATTGAAAACATTATTATGACGGACATAGTATATCCATAATTGGTGTAATTACTCTATATGGTCATTGCCGCATTTTTCAGAAGTATCATGAACATAAATTGTTGCGGGGGTCCTATGGAATTTTAGTCGAACCCTTTGGGAGAAAGTGTTTTTATAAAAATCTACGACCGATTAAGTAAATAGATACTTTATTTCAGACATTCTATATTGACTGACTGAATATTTTACGCTTATAATTTAAATATTGATTTTGGGAAGGACTATTGAAACGATTTGAACAGTTGTTAACATTTAGTAAATATATGGTGGGCTCTCCTCACCCATTGGGATTGCATTTTACTACCATTGCGATCAATTACAGTGGCCCGGTACGATAATTGAGGAAATTATGTTTCCCGTTAAATCTGGTAGAAGAACCATGTCTTTTCGCATAATTGGGTGCAGCGAGCTCTAGCGTGAGTTTGCTGAAAACAATTTCATGCACTCACTATATTTCTTGGCAAATAGGATTTTCTGGCAGGAATATTTTTAGAATTATGGATAAATTGGTTTCTGAGATTTCGTGGTGGCCGCGTTAGAACTTTTCAACGCATGCACGCATTTTCAGAATACCTTTATAAAAAAATTGTCATATTGTGATAAGAATGTGTAATCACGATTGAGCTTCATTGCATTGTAAATGCTATAATAAGGGGCCGATTAGTGCAAATGTATAATTGTGGGTGAATGGAGAACAGTGAGTCTAATGATGTAAGGTATGAAAACTATGTTCAATGGAACTATTCAAGTCAGTCTTGGATCACATACATTTGGAGCAACATCAGATGTTGCTTCAAAATGTTCTCAACCCCGATTTGGCAGCTTTCACGCCGCCACCCACGTTACGGCTTGGTAAGGCTAAACTGGTGTCGAAAGGGGTCAATTAAGGCTGTCTGACGTATTCTTGATGGTCACATCATTACCGTTTCATGCCTTTGTTGATTTTAAAATTAGGGAATATGTATGAATTGACATATAATATTTTTTTTCTTCAGATAGTTGATATTTACGCCTCCTGAGTTCCAAAGAAAATGGCGGATTCGATGACTGGAACTGCACCATTTTTGCACTATCTAGCAGAAGTGCAGAAACCTGGTTATGTTCCATTGACACTTCTGCTAGAAAGTGCAAAACCAGTGCACTCCACTACACCGGTGCGCATCAATCGAAAATCCTATATGTAAGTTTTAAAAGAGGAAGTGAGGTACAACCCCTGAAATGTAATCTGTAAGTAGCACTAACATACATTATTATTCCAGCTCAAACAGTTCAGGGACTGTACGGGGTGGCGCTAGGCCTGTGACCTTCGACTGGTATGGTCCATTCTCATTGGTTCGAATGTCTTCATGGCTGGTTGGTATACGTGTGCTTCTACTTACAAATGGATATATCTTTTCCCTTGGATGGAGGGATATGTGGATCCTGTTGGTTATTGACTTTGACCTTGGGTACGGGTTAGTTCGGGCAAGGAGTACAGGAATGGTACCTACGATATAGTCAATTATTCAGGACTTTTTCATGAGCATTTAGCTCGACCAAGAACAACGGCTCTTAGAAATGGTAAGCAACCCTTTCGGGTCGATGCGGTCTGTTTAAGTTGAACCAGATCGACATTCGTTTCGAGAAATATTTATATGGAATCGTGGATAAATATTTCTCATGTCCTTTATGGGCAGAGATTCTTTTTGTGAAACCCTAAAGGAACTTTTCCCGTCTGGCTACTCAGCATATTGATGATAGAAAAAATTGAGGATCGTAACAAATATGAATATTGACTGGAACAGGGATGATCAAATTCTATATGCATGTGTGCTTATGTGTGGATGTGCATAGGAGGAATGTATCCCTGAGCAACACGAAAGGACAAACTCTGAGCCGCCATAATGCTCATGGGAAGGCGGGTGCACAGTTATAGGTGCACAGAGCATTGCACACACTGACATGTGCAACAGTGAGCCGATATGTGTACATTTAAAGCACATAGGTTGCAAAAATAGGTTATTGAGACAGCCCGATTGCACACTGATACATAACAATAACATTAGTGCAAACGTATAGACAATATTGTGCAATGGTTCAATAACCGTCCAATGCTTATGCTTATGGTTACTTAGGTTCCTTGCTGTGTTCTGTGCTTGCCATAGAGATAGAAAGTACATGCAATTGCTTAGTGGGAACGCAATTCGTGTACTGTAAGTATATCTCTGTTGACATATATCAGTGGCAACAACTTTTTCGTTTTGCATATTTTACTTAAGGTGAAGCGATGCCAAAATCACAACAAAGGTTCGGTTATGTTCGGCTTACGTTACAACATCTGTGTGCAGCTAGAGCGTACTATACCGGTAGGAGATGGAATGCACACAAGTGTATCGTTCAGTAATCAGCTGGCTGATTTTTACCGCGTGTTTCATTTGTTTTGAAAAACAAAAAGGTACAAATTTCCCAAACGAATCAAAATTCCGTGAAGAGAATCTGAGCTAAGACATTCAAGTTTCAATCGATTTTGTCTTGCACGCCAATGCAATGTTTTGATTTTGACGATAAAATAAAAAGAAGCAGAAACGACGGCAGCCATTTTAGCTGCCACCTTGTGACTCTGTTCAAGATGTCCTTAACTGCACATTTTGATGTACCCTAATAAAAAAAAATTATACACGAACTTTAACCCATATAATCCAACGATTCCACATATTGTTTGGATTATACCCTGAACAGGTCGTTAGGCTCTTGGATCATAAGATGTTTATTAGGGTAGTCAATACAACAAAACAAACAATAGTGAGAATTGCGCATTAAATCCGCTTACGTCTCTTCCTAATTTTCTAAACGCGTTTTGTGTCCTTGGTTTGAAACGGATCAATCGACTGTTTATGAATGCGGTAAAAATACTCATCATTACATTATTCTGACTAACTGGACAGGTGAAGACATTTCAAAGTTTCACAAAAAGAATCCCTATCCATAAAGATGTGATTCCCCATAAAGTTTTCTCGAACCGAATGTCCATCTGGTTCGCCTTGAACAGATCACAACGACACCGACCCGAAAAGGCTACTCAGCATTTCTAGAAGCTGCTGTATTTGGTCGAGCTAAATAATCTTTCCTGATTTAGATTCATACCAAAGGTCAAAAGACTAGCAACGACAACTAGCAGGATCCACATGTCCCCCACCCAAGTGAATTGATCTATTCACTTGCACACATCTACCAAAACCAGCCAAGAAGACTACCGAACCAATGAGAATAGACTATGCCAGTCGAAAGCCACAGGTCCAGCGCCATCCCGTACAGTTCCTGTAATTATATATGTATTAGTGCTACTTACAGATTTCATTTCAGTGGTAGTAAGTGTCTCAGTCCCTCTTGTAAAACTCGCTTACTGCTCCTCATCTCTTCCGGCATTTCATCGAAACCTCAATTTCCTTCGTAACTCGTATATGAGACGCTCAAGGAGCTTTGCTGGCGCTAAAAAAGACGTTATATATCACTTTATTCTCCACATTCCCTAATCTTATAATCAACAAAGGCTGTCTGCCAATTCTAATGCAGAAACGCTAATTATGTGACCATCAAGAATACGTCAGACAACGAAGTGAAAACTGCAAAATAGGAGTTGAGGACAGTTTGAAGCAAATGTATTGGGGTTTTCGATTGATTGACACCGGTGTAGTGGATTGCACTGGTTTTGCACTTTCTAGCAGAAGTGTCAATGGAACATACCCAGTTTTCTGCACTTCTGCTAGAAAGTGCAAAAACGGTTCAGTTTCAGTGCACTCCACTACACCGGTGTCAATCAATCGAAAACCCCATATGTGATTCAAAACTGACTTGGATAGTTCCATTGAGCCTAGCTTGCAAAGCTTACATAACTAGTCTCACTTTTCTCCTTTCACCCACGCAAAACAGTTTAACAGCCATCATTTAATAAAAAATGTTTAAGTTTGCAGGTACACATGCAAAATGTATTGAGACTTTTCGGTGTTTGCTGGAATGGAACAATAAAATAAAATTCAAATCGTGTATAAAAATTCCTCTGAGATGAGAAATTTGAATGAAAAGTTTTTGCGAAAAATGCATTTTCCCCTTAAATTGTTGTTCTGAACCACTGTCCATTCTATAAGGATTATGGTTGATGGACTTACTGCAATAGGTAGTAGTACCACAACATTATCAGCATAAATTACGATTTGGGAACACCTTATATAATAAAAACCATTGCTGTTTCCACTAAATTTAAAATTTGTTTTCAATGGGGAAATGTTAAACGATGCGCCAACGTATAATAAATGGCTAGAATAATGACCCCAGAATGTTGATCTAAATTTAAATGTATGATCAAATTCAAAACCAATTGCTTTAAATTAGCAATCGCTCACAATCATAGATCACGAACTATATTAGAGTGGTTCTTTATTAACAATTGATGAAAATAGGACATTATTATACGGTTCTAGATAAACTTTTTTTGGTCTCACCAAAAGAATCTGTCGTTCGCCATAACAGACCAGACGGTGTTTTCCCGACGAAATAACAGATCCCCAATCAATAGCTTACTCAAGCAGCAAAACCGCCCAAATAAAAAAAATATACACAAACTTTAACCCATATAGTACAACGATTCCACATATTATTTGGATGATACCCTGAACAGGTCGTTAGGTTCTTAAATCTTACGTTGTTTATTAGGATGTGCACCCATTCAATTGCACCCCGTGTTTAATCGATTCTGTCACGTTCGCCCGAATGACATTCGCCCGAAAGCCATTTACCCGAAGGAAATTTGCCCGAATGTCACATAAACCCGAATGTCATTCACCCGAATGCCACGAACACCCGAAAGACATTCGCCCGAATGCAACATAAACCCGAATGCCATTCGCCCGAATTCCATGTACCCGAAAAACATCGAAATGTGAATCGAAATTTAATTTAATTTATTAAGATGAAATACAAATTTTATTACATTTGATGCTATGAAGAAATTAACACTAAAGCTATACCAGTCAAATAGTTAATCCAATCACCTGGTTTGTATGATTTAACTAGGGTTTCCAGTTTTAGGTCCTTTCGTGAGTTCTTTTTAGACTTTTTAGCTGTTGGTACCGCTTGTAGTGTACGTAAAACATACGTACTAGGGTTTTTCTCTTCAAGCTGCAACTGCTTCAACACACCACAGAATTTCCACGGCTTAACAAACCGTTCCATTTATTGTGCTAGTCTTCCACATTATTGGTGGTTCTAGGAATCTTTGTCGATACATTTTCGAACACTGACCACGAAGCGCGGGGCAAAGAAGGGTTATCGAGAAACTTTTTGATTAGTTTCCTTCCTACCAAAAATACAATTTTTACTAATATATTCCAAAAAATCGTCGAGAGCCTTTGGACAACTTTTCCTCAATTTTTCGAGTGACATTGGAATACTTTGATGGGGCAAGAAATCCAAGGCAATAACTTGTTTGTAAATTAGTTGTATTCGGTGATCTTCCGAATATTTTGTCTGACGACCAAATTGTTTTATTTTTCTGAAAAAACTTTGGTTTAGATGGAAGAATCCGTGAATTAGGTGAAAGAATCATCCTGTCTCGAAATCCAATATTACGTAGAGAGCTATTTGGTATATAGATTCAAGAAATTGCTCTTGTTTTGAAAGAAGGAATCAACCCTTATGTTTGAGTATACCGGGCAGACGAGTGGATCAACAGTTTCTTTGCAAACTTATTTGGCATGCAGATCCAAGGATTTGTCATGTTTGAAAGAAGCAATCAACCCCTAATTGTGGGAAAAGAGCTGCTCATGTTTAAAAGAAGGAAACAATCCCTAAGTGGAAACCGGGCAAACGAGTGAATCACCGGTTTGATTGCGAGCGCTATTTGGTATACAAACTGAAAGAACTGCTCATATTTATAGAATGAATCAACCCCTATATTTCAGTAAACCAAGCATACCAATGGATCACAGGTTTGCCGAGTAGGGACCTCCGCTTTGGTTCGTTCCTCGACCTCGGTAATTGTGACAAAGCCACATCACACTAGCTTCGCCACATATTATTTATGAGCTACTATTTACTTACGGTGTTGTGCCAAATGGGCTTCCACCATGCAAGATATAATTACTAATTTAATTGATTCAGTTCGTTAACGGAACATCTTAATATATCATCAGTTTGCACCTGAAGAGCATTTGTGGTGTTGGCAACAGAACCTCAGTGACGTCAGATAGAACTGTATTGAGTGCAAAGATTAATGTGACGTCGACATTAAGGCTACGTAACGATCTTGGAGACATACACTGTCTAGGCCTACAATCGCTAATCAGTCCCATATAGGTAGAAAATCCCATAGGATGTGGTACAAACATGCAATTATGGGCAGTGCATCTAATTGAATACTGAAACCACGGTTTGGGCTGATCGTAAGAAGCTGATTCAAGTGAAGGGTATTTGATATAAAGGGTATTTGATATAACTTTGAACTGTGGGCGTATTTAATTGTTAATAAGATTAAGAATCCGTCGAAGCAACCTCACAAATGTTCGTTGTCCGAGCTTGCTTAGTCTTGACTAATGAATTGGAGTCCTTTTTGCTTTGTTTGTTTTAAAACTGTCGAACATGATAGAAGCTGTCACCTGCGCTCCTTTAACAACGTTCTGATAAAAAAAAACTAGCAGAGCTAGCAACATAGCGAAATGAGGGCACATCAAAAAGGGGTTAGTCTGCGTCTCACTATGATCGGTAGATATTGGTTCGAACAGTAGGAACTGCTATGAAGGAGGATACGCTTAATTCATTCCAAGCGATCCGTGCGACAATGAAAAGTTTAATTTGATGCTTCATTACAGTTTTTCCAGAAAAGAGTGATAGCCAATTTTTACGGCAGTTTCGGCATCCATGAATCAACACATTCACCAATTGGCAGGCATATGATGGCTTCTTCATTCGTACAATTGCTAGCAGTACACCATGTTGAATAAAATGTTTTAGACTTCACTTCAAATAACAAAAATATCCTCAAATTCTTACGATCCGTTCAGATTTACTTGACCCTCGATCTTCCTCCTAAAGCTATCTGCAATGTAACGCCAGTATTTGCAACGAATGGTATCGTGCTGGTTAGCCATCGACTCACACAAATCCTGCACCTTGATTTGGTACTGCTCCGGGTCCTGCCCAGCGTTTTTCGCCTCGAAGTACTTCTCCTCGTAAAGATCAATCAAAAATGCCAACAAATAGGGCGACCGAATGCCCGAGTTGTACAGGTCCTCGCAAAAATCAACAACCTCTTGAAACTGTGTCAGTGTACCGTCACCTTGTTGGAGCAATCCACGCAAAAAGTTCCACGGACTCTCATTGTTCTTGATCAGCCGAATGCGGTTCATCACGTAGTTGATTTCGCGCTCCAAAACGTCGCCAGTGAAACCAGCGTGCTTAAGCACGAAAAACCGCTCATTCCAGGCAGAATTGTTACGCATATCTTCTGAGATAAGCCGATCGACGTACTGCAGTTCGTCTTCAAACAGGCTAGAGCAAATAGAAGATAAATTAACGACGTCGTTCCGTTTACGATGTCGCGATCTAGCAGAATGTTTGCCAAACAAACAAAAATTCAACCAACTTAAATACCTACTTGTAAGTTTTAATGGCCCATTGGCGATGCTGCCAGGCATGATAATTCTTCGCATCCATGTTCAAAATATTTTCCGTCAAATCCAGCTCCCGGGACGGGTCGTTCATCCACTCCACGATTACTCGGCGGTGGTGCCATACCTGATAGTTTTTTGGGTTATCCTCAATCACTCCCTCGATGTAGTCCAGCTCGTCATATAAGTTGGAACTAAGGGCCTTCAGAATGTCCCGACGGTACTGCCAAACCGTGTAGTTGGCAGCGTTCAGCTTTGCAGCATCCTGTGTAAGCCCCAGTGCACGGACGGACTTTTCTTGCGAGGAAATGACGGCACGCAAATAACTGAACACATCGTTGACTGTGAAATATTATTAAGAATCATCTCATCTCATTTTTATATTAGTAACATAACTATCGATTACTCACACTTTTCGCTGTACTGTATCATCACCACCGGGTTCTCTCCATCGTCCTGCTTCAAAGGCACCACATCGCTCCATTCCGGACGATTTGCGTAGAGTACCCAATCGTCACCGAAATCTTCATCGGAACTGTTTCCGTCCGCCATGGCAGGATATTTGATTCAAACTGAGGAACTTGTTTTCAGTCAGCACTGTTTTTCTTATTGTAGGGTAGTTAAGATTTTTTTTATCTAAATTGCCTTCAAAATCTGATAACACCAGGACGGTGAAATTAATGCGAAAAAATTGATAAACATGCGCCACTGCCACAAAAATTCTGTAGGAGAGGAACCAAAAAAGTATGAAAAACAACAAAAGAAACTGTCAAATTGTAGAAATGTCCGATCGGATCGACTGGAAAAGAGGTCAACTGAAACGATTGTTGTTGTCGAGGGGCGTTCAAAATGACATTGTGTGCGAATGAAGACTACACTAATAGAATCAAGTACCCATTAATGCGTAGAAAACTACTTATTTTAAATAAAAGTGGAATAACCCATTAAATGGGTAAAGCGTTCCACCTGCAAATTATCGCCGTGCATCGGAGTCCGTGGCGGAAACGGAACATTTCGGCAATGCTCCGAAAACAACGTCTGTTTAGACTACTGAGGATGTTGAAAATATGCGCCAGTTCGGCATTTTTAGAGCAGCCAAAAGATCCAGCCATCAAAAATATATCCAGTTGGCGGTTTTATTTTGTTAAGTAGTTTTGGAATAAGATTTCTATCTATATTCCTATACTTTTATAAGAAAACAATAATGTGAAATTAATGTTATTTTATGTTTTTTTTTATTCAGAAATAATTCTATTGACGGTATTTTTCATTCTGGCGCGAATTTCATGAATGGGTATTTTTTACGCATGTTGTTGTAACAGTTCTGCGAAAAATAATGGGTGAAACATACCCAAGTTGACGTACAAGGTCTGTACTCATTTATGGGTACAAACGCTTTACCCATTTAATGGGTTATTCCACTTTTATTGAAAATGAGTAGTTTTCGCATTAATGGGTACTTGATTTAATCAGTGTATACGTACAGCAAAAAAAAAAATCGTATTTTTATGCACACAGATAAAAATGTAACCGTTATGCCTATTGATTTTACACATAAATTTTTGCAATTTGCGGTGGCATATAGACACTATTTGCTGTCTCATAAACCTAATGTGTGTATTTACCATAAATATTAATCTTACATTCACATTTCATAACTATAAGGTACATAAAACCCGATTCTATTACAATACGCACATATAACTTATGTGTGCGCATACATAGTTTATACAGTTGACACATAAAAGGTATGTGTGCGCTGTATAACATTAGCATTTCTTCATATGGATTTTAAGTGTTTTGAAACAAATAGAATTAACGTTTCGATTTTTTTGAGTGTAGTGATTATTGCGCACCGTTCATACCAAACCGAACTGCACAGTTCTCGGTGTACACTAATGTCGTTTTCGGTTGAGAACCTAGAAACTAACCCAGGTTAGTTGATTCAAACAAACGTTTTCAATTAAATTGAGTAGGGTTCTCGCAAAGCAGCGGTGGTGTGAGCGAACCCGAAATATATTTCAGTTTAGAACCCAACCCGGTTTGCAGTTCAGTGGCCCATAACCTATACTGATAAAATAAAGTACCCATTAATGCGTAGAAAACTACGCATTTTTAATCAAAGTGGAATAACCCATTAAATGGGTAGAGTTTGTACCCATAAATGAGTACAGATCTTGTACATCAACCTGGGTATGTTTTACCCATTATTTTTCGCTGATCTGTTACAACAAAATACGTAAAAATTACCCATTCATGAAAATCGCGCTAGAATGCAAAATACTGTTAATAGAATTATTTCTGAATTTAAAAAACATAAAATAACATTCATTTCACATTATTGTCTCCTTATAAAAGTCAAATCCAGGAATCTAGATAGAGATCCTATTCCAAAACTCCTTAACAAAATAAAACCGCCAAGCGGATATATTTTTGATGGCTGGATTTTTTGGCTGCTCAAAAAATACCGAACTGGTGCATATTTGCAACATCCTCAGTAGTCTAAACATCGGTTGTTTTCGGTGCATTGCCGAAATGTTTCGCTTCCGCCACGGACTCCGATGCAGGCCGATAATTTGCAGGTTCCGCTACGATCCTTAGTTTCCGGGTTAACTCGCTTGAAATAATTCATAAGGATTTTTCACCCATTGTTAAGATCAGTATACCCATTGATATTACCTCATCGAGTAGTTGTGCAATGGATAAAAAGTATTCATTCTTAGAAACAAAAAATACCCATTTTTGACAGCTCGAATAGCTTCCGAAAATGGGCAATTTAAATACATAAAATGGGTAAAGTTTTTTTTTACCGTGTAGGTTCGAAACTGGCTTCAAACGGTTTGACAGCAGTTACCCAGTCCCCAAATTTTCTGGCAGAGACTGTTCTGCTAGTTTTCTGTAAGTCTTAGTTTGGCAGCCCTGTCAGATTTCTGCGCGCATCCTGTTGGGTTAGTTGAACTAGGGCGAACTCGGTTTTGCTCGCGTTTTTTGGCAAATTTTGACAGGAACCGAGAAAAACCCTGGCATAACCCGGAAATATACCGTGCAAAAATCCTGGCAATTCCTACCTGGTAGAATTTAGCACGAATCGAAAGCATCTGGCAAAGGTGTAGCAGGAAGAGTGCAGAAATCTTGGCCGTGCATTCCTGACTGGATTATGGCTAAAAGTGAGCAACATCGGTTAGTTTAACCGCTTCTGTCAGAAACGGTTGTTGCATTTGAGCGAAATTTTTGCCAGAATTCTCGCACAAATCGTGCAAAAATGCTGGTGGATTTTGAGACAGAGTTCTGCCAGAAATCAGTCAAGGCATCCGATAAAATATGTTTTCAAAAAGAAAATCCCGTCTTCGCAATCTTTAAAATGTCTTCAAAATGAAGACATGTCGTCACTTCTGACATCGCTGCTTGTGCTACACCAGTGTAGTGCAAAAAAAGAGACAGACTGATTACACCCAAGTTTGAATGAGTGTAACACAGACTCCCAGTTAAGCTCAGCCGGAAATGAACCGGAATTCTGGCTGGTTCCAGTTCGTATTCCGGCTCCAGTGACACAACCGATTCTAGTTAGAATCGGTTGTTGCACTGGAGCCGGAATACGAACTGGAACCAGCCGGAATTCCAGTTCATTTCCGGCTGAACTTTACTGGGCTACACCGGTGTAGTGCATTTTCAAAAACGAAAACTATATAAGGTTTTTTACGCAGGGGATACATACCACGAATAAAAAATCATGTAAAAACCACGTTAATTCAATGATTTGTAATCACAAGAAAAAGCTTATCGGCTTCGGAGATTTGTTGCAAGCAAATTAAAGGGAACCAATTATTCGAGCCATAAAATGATAGGAAACTGCTATGAATACAATTTAGTTTAGTGTAGGAAGGGAGATAATTCGAAAAATGAAATATTCCCTAAACCATGCTTCTGTTCGTCAGTGAGGAAAATTAACTTACAATCAAAACAAAAATCGTTCGATTTAAGAACGACAAATATAATTCATATAATCAAATGCCCAAATGGTTCAAACAGCAAGCGCACTGGAACAACTTAATCCCCATATTTTCTAGAAGCAGAAGTTCGAGCCTGGATCAAACGCTGTATTGAAAAAAGTCAACCACATGTGGCTGATAAATCATGAAAGATAGAAAGAAAGAAAAACAACTATTCCTCCATTTTCGTTCTGTTTTTTTTCAACCAGTGCGTTCACACAAATTGTTTTGACATTCCTCCATAGGCGCGGTGGAAAGGTGGAAGTAGGCTGTATATCAGCCGAATATTTTGCCAAAAGTGGCTTTTGAACAGCACTTATGTACAATATGATGCCTATAAGCTCAGTTACCCTTGTTCTATACGCGGCTATAGAACCGAATTGATGCCATTTTTACGGCTTAGTGGTTACTTGGGTAGTTAGGCGTTTCGGCTATTTTTCACTTTCCACGAATTCTTTTGTAAATTTACATATTCTCCTTAGTAGTGGTTTAAAAACTCTAGTAGAAAACGGACGATTCATCTTTTAATATTATTTTTTAATGAGCGTTGAAAATTAAAATGGCTGTTAATTGATCGGTGTAGATGGGCCTTGTACGGTATAATTCAAGAGTGCTGATTCAAATGGTCCTTAGTGACAAATGTAAACAAACTGAGTTATTTGCAGCGCAGCATGTGATTACAACATAGCTAACGAATACCGAAAACCAGGATTCTTTATACTCAGTATTTATCAAAATAACAAGCATTATATAAAACGTCGCAAAGTTTTCATGATCATATTTTGAAATTTTGCACTTGAGACCTTTTAAATTGAAAGGACCGCAAATATTTCAAAACCTCTCCAATGTTCATAGGCGCCATGAAAAAACGACGCAAGATTCATTTCATTCTATGTTTTCCCACTGCACATAGGTACCCAGTAAAAACGTCCTAAGCATCAAAATAAAATAAATTATTTTCTTCTGTTCATGCGACTTATTTTCGAAGTTGAATTTAGAAAGTATAGTAAATTAAAAGATAATTGGAAAGCTTAGCTATTCTAAAGTAACATGCCATTCGTTAGTTTTATCCACTTTCAGCCAATGGTTTGTTAGTATAAACTAAAGTTTCCCGCATTTTTTTCTGCAAGACTTCTGTTAAATCCAGTGCAACTATTTACCATAGTAATGAAGAACATTCGTATTCCGGTGCTCATTTTGTCGAAAACTTTGAAGAAATTCAATATTCGTCGTAAGAGCTACCTTTGCTGAAAAAAGCCTTATGTGCAGCGGCGTATGATTCTTAGGTCCGAAAAAAGACCTATGTGAAAGGTCCTGTATTTTTCAAAAGAACGCATCATTCTAAAGCACTTAAAAACTACATTAGCACTAAACATTTCATGTTTTTAGTATTATTCACCTAAAGAGCATAGTCCTTAGATTATATTGGCATAATTGTTCCTGTTGCGGGGACAACGAGCTGGATCCAAATTAAATAATTTATTCCTTGATGACCGAAATACAATTAAAAAATTCCTATAATATAGATTTTAGTTATAGAATGTTCAATAATTTCATTTTCTTCTTTATACTTTTAGTGATCCAGCTAGGACCCAAATAAACTGGCAACACGGTCTGTTCCGAACAACTGTTTCCTGCACATATAATATTATCGTTAATCTATGTTGAGCTCGAATCTAGAGGATCCTCTTACCTTCCAATAGCACTAGTTTGCGGTAAATTAATTAACCAATCAGTAGCGTCTGGCTCAAATGGCACGTTCCCCATATTGATCGGAGATTTGTGCCTCACATAAGCATTCATATTGCTAGCACAATTCTCACCTAGTTTTAAGTTATTGCTCACTAGTTGTAAGTCTAGGTTTAAGCTCTAAATATAATTCCACCCGTAGGTATAAGGATGCGATAAATAGCAAAAAATATAGTATTAATTAGGGTTGTATACCATTCCCCCGAAAGCCATTTCCCAGAAAGCCATTCCCCAGAATTCCCTTCCCCAGAATGTACCATTCCCCAGAAAGACATTTCCCAGAATGTACCAATCCCTAGAAAACCATTATCCAGAATGCCCCATTCCCCAGAAAGTCATTCCCCAGAATGCCCCATTCCCCAGAAAAGTTATCGGTTCTATAGCCGCGTATAGAACAAGGGTAACTGAGCTTCAGGAATCAGAATATATTGGCTTAAATGGCACGTTCCCCGTATGTAGTCTGTATTTGATTCATGAACTGAGCTTATAGGCATCATATTGTACATGAGTGCTGTTCAAAAGCCATTTTTGGCGAAATATTCGGCTGATATAAAGCCTACTCCCACTTTTCTACCGCGCCTATGGAGGAATGTCAAAACAATTTGTGTACTGGTTGAGAAAAAAAACGAAGTGAAAATGGAGGAGAAGTAGTTTTTCTTTCTTTCTATCTTTCATGATCTATCAGCCACATGTGTTTTTATCTTTTTTCAATACAGCGTTTGATTCAGGCTCGAACTTAAGCTTCTAGAAGCTATGGGATAAAGTTGTTCCAGTGCGCTTGCTGTTTGATTCATTTGGGCATTTGGTTATATGAAAGATATTAAATCGAACGATTTAGATTAGAAGTTGATTTCACTCACTGACGAACAAAAGCATGGTTTTGCGAATATTTTTTTTTCAAATTACCTCCTTTCCTACACAAAACTAAAATTTATTCATCGCAGTTTCCTATCATTTTATGGCTCAAAGATTTAATTCCCTTTAATTTGTTTATGACTCCTAAGCCGATAAGCTTTTTTTGTGCTTACAAATAGCGCCATATCATATTTGTTTTGATTTGTACTTAATTGTTTTTGATTAATAGAAATGTCAACCATTAACGGCATTATAACTACATTGCTGACTACCGCTTGCGGCTTACAACTACATGGTTTTTAGGCTCTAAAGTATAGCTTCATATACCCATATACGGTCTAATTCAATGCTTAATGTTCGTAATGCTTATAAACATTCGCAAAGCTTGTATACAACTTATAAACATTTGCAAAGCTGATATACAGCTTATAAACATTTGTGAAGCCCATATAAAGCTTATAAACATTGGACAGCTCTTATATAGTCAATATGCTGCTTACTTTACTGCCGTTCTACGCCTAATTGTCCCATGTTGCAAAACTGGCAACTGAGAAAAACGCGATTGAAGATGAAAATTGTATTAGCCATCTGGAGGGATACGGTGTAACAAATAAAGCTTTATTGTCCAAAATTACGTTAGTGGCAATCGTTTTCATTATAATCAGTCCAGTTTTTTATTATAGAGATTCAATTAACGTTAGTTTTTAAGAAAAATGTTAAGTGGGACTGTTATGCCGAGAAATCGAGCGGAAACCGGAAAGTTCTACGCATATCAGTCCCACAACGATCTATGTAAATGATGCTCATAACTTATTTTTTTACAAAAGTGTATGTCGTGAGTTTTTCTGTTACTCGGGAGATTTGTTGCTTTATCAAAATTGGACATAGGGTAAAGTATCTATTTTTACACTATTTAGAAGGGTACCTCACAAGATCATTAATTACTCTGCCTACACTCGATGGAGTGCATTAATTTGGCAGTCACAACCTTCCTTCGTTCTTAAGAACCAATCTATTAACACAAATAGCCTAAAAACGATGAAATGCTAGTGTTTGATCGCAACTAAAGTTCCAATCGAGTGCTCCAATTGTCGCCCTACCATTTGATCCAATTTGTTGAACAAAGATAGCAAACGCTGCACTAACCAACGGCTTCAAATGGGTAGCGTGATAATAGAAACATTGCGAAAATAGGCTCATTATCCTAGATGCGTTCGCCATGTTATGCAAGCGACGATAGTAATGAAGAGCTTTACAGGATTGTTCTCACTGCTGTGATTAATATTGCCACTGCCATTTTTAATGATCCTGTATTTTTCCATCAATTTTTTCAGTGCCCGACATCTAGCGAAATGTACTTCTTAACTAAACGCTACGTAATTATTTTTTTATTGCGCACTTTTTTGGGATTTTTGTTAGTGGGACAATTATGCGTAGAATATCAACAATGGGACAAACAGACTTGGTATTTTTTCACGAAGTCTTCGAACAAACTTTATGATTTGGATGTGTTTCCTGAAAATATACATCAAAAAGGACTGTTTGGTTAAAAAAAGTGAAAATGACCAAAAAGCAACATGGGAAAATTATGCGTAGAACGGCAGTTTAGTGCTTAGTGGTTTGCTGGGTCATTATTTGTGGTTATGCCAAAGGTTTACGCATACCTAATTAAAGGAACTTATGCCGTGTTAAGCTGCTGAGGATGTCCCGTCGAAAGCGGCGGCCTCTCGCAAGTAATCCTGTTATCCTCTCGTATAACCGGTTTACTCGAACATAGGACTTGATTCCTTCTTTCAAACATGAGCAGTTCTTTGAATTTGTACGCCAAGTAACTCTTGCACGCAAACTTATGATCTTTTCGTCTGCCCGGTTTATTCAAACATATATGTTGATTCCTTCTTTGGAGCTTTGGTTGAATCCATATTAAAATGAATGCATATTTTGACAAATGGGTTCGTGGGTTTTTAGAGCATTTATTTTTCTTTTGTATTGGGAATGTTTCGTACACAAATGTACGATCCACCCGATTGCTCGGTTTACTCAAACAGGTTGCACTAAATACATTTGAAAGTATTTTCATACCTTACGCCAAATGGTACTTATACCACAGAGTTACAGACATAATACTCGACAACAATTATTCGTCAATGTTACCGATCATTTTGAATTTAATATATTACTAGTTGGGACTGTTATCGCATTTCCGATTATGGCGCCACTGACATATGCACAAGTATACGGGGGATATACCAATTGCTCCTGGGCCTGAGGGTTGAATAATTTGTAAATGAGTGGTTGGAACCGTGTATAAAAGGTGTAGCTAGTGTTTTGGCCGAATTGGTGCAACGACATTTTTGCGAGGAGCCGCCGCTTTCGACGGCTTATCCCTACCAGCTTAACTCGTACAACATGCATCAGTACCTTGACTTAGGTAATGTAGAAAGTTTTGATTTCGCCAAATAACCTTACTTACATAACACTGTTTCATTCTTTTGGATCCTAGGAAGGGAGCTACCGCTTTCTATAATTGTTATTAAATGGCACTGAAAAACACCCTGTACTGTATTTAGCGATTTGTCCTATAAAGTAAATTTGACACAAGATTTTGACCTTCAGACGCTTTTTAGTTGGACAATGGTCCAACCAGCGGAGGTCAAATGAAAAAACGGTCCAGTTAAAAAGTGTCCAACCAGCGAATCACGACTGTAGTACGTTTGAAAAGATCAAATCAATAAAAAAAAAGTTAAACTTTTCTGGGGAATGACTTTCTGGGAGATGGTGCATTCTTGGGTATGGAATTCTGGGGAATGGTACATTCTGGGAAATGACTTTCTGGGGAATAGTATATTCTGGGGGATGATATTCTGGGGAGTGGAATTCTGGGGAATGGCTTTCTGGGGAATGATTTTCGGGGGAATAGTATACAATCATTAATTAGTTCACTTTAGTTTAGCTCTTCCACGTAATCAACAAGTTAGATTTAATCAATGATGGTTGTTTTGTTTTTGTATATGCCCTTTCTGTTCTGGCCAATCCCCCGAGCAGACCGGGTGGGGTGTATTTCGATACAGCGGCATCGAGGCGGCACGCAGTAGATTTAACTAACTGAGGTATATGTAGTTAACGACGGGGCGTAGTCAACAGTTCCATCAAAACACATATTTGTTCTCTAATAGGGATTTGTTTTAGGTCCATGAAACAATCTCGTTTTTCTCAGTTCGAGCTCAATGTCACTTAGGACCTTTTGAATAAGTACTCTTGAATTAGTCCGGGTTTGAATTGTAAAAGAAATCCCACAAACTTTTTATAATATTTTTCTAGTGTTCATTCCTATTGAACCGGTTGAACCAATCAGCCAATCCCTTTGGACGGCACTTTGACAGCAGTACACGCGTCATTTTCAGTTCAGTGACATTGCGTAAACATCATCTGGCACGAATCGCCTGATGTTCTGTCAGAAAAGCTTTTATGTTTGCGCGATCATCCAACCGAGCTAGTCCAGAGCTATACGAAAAATAAATTTGGCCGTGAATAAACGCGCTGTTAGGTCGTTTTATTCAATGATTCGCCGCGAGTGCATTCTAACATTCAACTGTATATCATTCAACAAGCTTGAAAACAACTGATCCAGCTGTCCACCCACGGAGCAGCCTCTCTTGTTTTAGTTCGAAAGTTTGAGTCGAAGTGTGCAAATTTTTCTGCCTCAAAACGTGAATCAGAAAGTCAGAGGTGAAATTCTTTCTAGTGGTTGTGAAGCGAAGAAAGGGTAGTAAGAGTACAAAAAGTGGCTGAAACGGCTCACCCGTTAGTGCGTGGTGTGGCACCGGAAAGTAGTAAGTAAGCAGTAAGCGAATAGTAACAAGGAAGCTCATTGTTCCAAAACCGGAAGTAGGAAGTTTTGCAAGCGAATCGAAGTGCAATGTATTTCTACAAAAACAAATTGCTGCAGCCTGGACAGCTGAAGAAGCTAGGCGAACACAAATACTCCTGTACCAACGTGAGCATGCTGGACCCGTTTCTGCAGCCTTGGTGGTGCTGGCTGGTTGCAAGGGTCCCACTATGGTTGGCCCCGAATCTGATCACAAGCGTTGGGCTGATTGTCAACATCATTACCACACTTATTCTTATCTAGTAAGTATTGTTTGTAGTCCATTTTTTGTCGATCAATATGTTGGGTTATAAATTTATCCATTCATCCATCCGTTTCGGTTTCCTCGGTCGGCGTAATGTCTAGTTTCTCTCGCAATCGTAATACGTAATTGGCTACCTCAGGCTATTGGAATTTGCTGGCAAAATGTATCCTCTAGACAGCTTGCAGAGTTGCAGATAGCAGATTGATGTAATTATATAATTCGCGAAAGTATGAGTTGTATCTTGTGCTCTTCTTTGGACGCATTGAGGCGGAATGCTGGGGTTGGTGCTTACTTTTTTACGCATCGCTCTTCGCTGCTATCTATATCTATTTATATTGAGCTGTCTACGTTGTCGTTGTTTGCATTGACTTGCAATATTTTGTTTGATCTTTTTCTCCGTTTGTCGCACTGATTGTGAGATAATGAGTGTGTTATAGAAGCACAGAAGAATACGCGGGTTCCGCTTCTGCATTGCAGTAATTTGCCGATATGTAATTGAAATGTAAATGTGATGTGTGTTAATCTAATTTAATTAGGCATATATTTGCACTAGAGATGGGCGAAACAGTTCACTTCGAAGAACCATTCCCGACTGAACAGTTCTGTAAAAAGAACTAGTTCAGATGAACCGTTCTTCCGTTCAGCTGATAATTTACTTGTATCTAGCGAATGTCTCTCAAAACATTCGATTCTTGGAGAGGAACCAAACAGATGCTGCCCAAACTATTATACCCCTGTATGCTTAACAAGTTCATCAAGGGTAGCGATTTCTTCATGATGTATAACTAGAGAAATAGAGAATGTGATGAGTCGTTCTTCGCCGGTTCCATTCTGGGAGAGCACAGAGAGCGGTTTGTGGGACGGCAAGTCGGTTCATTTTCATTCGTTCGCCTAAAAATCGGTCCGAGAAATTCGCCAAACGGCTTTAGGTCAGGTTCAGTTCATTCGCTTTGAAGAGAATTGAGAACTACCGTTCTTTTAAAAAGAACTTCCGTTCGCTCATTCTCTTCGAAGAACCAGTTCACTTGAACCGTTCGCGAACGAATGGCCCATCTCTAATTTGCACTTTATTTGATGGATTTCAAACTAATCATACCCTATTTTTTCAGTCTTATTTTAAAATGCGCCTCTGCGTGATTGTAATTTATGTTGAACTAGTGGATCCTTTTGAGCTAAATTGTTTTTTTTCTTTGCTTCCAGCTTTAGTCCAAATGGCCGCGAAGAACCGCCACGGTGGGCATGTGCCCTCTGTGCCCTTGGGCTGTTCTTCTATCAAAGCCTGGACGCTATCGACGGGAAGCAGGCCCGGCGGACAAATTCGTCCTCTCCGCTGGGTGAGCTGTTCGATCACGGGTGCGATTCGATTTCGACCGTGTTCGTAGCGCTTTCGGCGTGTGTATCCGTCCAGCTTGGCTACTATCCGCGCTGGATGTTCTTCCAGTGTTTCTGTGCGATGACACTGTTTTACTGTGCCCACTGGCAGACGTACGTATCCGGAACGCTGCGATTCGGCAAGATCGACGTGACGGAGGCGCAGTGCACGATTATCGGGATTCATCTGATATCGGCCGTGTTCGGGCCGTCGATCTGGATGACGAAAGTAAGTTGAAGTTTACTTATTTCCATCGTAATCATAGTCATATTATTACTATAGAAACAATGATGTGTATGGGAAAACTGCTCTTCACCGTGTAAACTTACGCTGATAAAAGTTATGTACCTTCAATGACTGGTTGTGATGTGCTACTAAACGCACCGCTAACTAATTAATCGCACCTTGAACGACTTCAAACAGGGAAATCTTCCGTGCACTAGAGACAGATGAGAGTCCTAATATGACTCAGCAACGGTCACTTGTGGAGTGCTAATACACTCGCGTTACGGAGTGGGCCGATAATCGGCCGTTTCACCATAATCATAAAACACGTTTCTGATTTTTGCATTCAACCTGGACTTTGACCGCGTGTCAGGCCAAATAATAATAAACAAATCAGTAGGAATTGGTTGTGATATCAGGCGACCACAGACGGTTCCATAGTGGTGGTGTGTTGTCAATTGGTTGTGTGTCTGCTCTGTCTCTCTCTCTACCAGTATATGGTCAGACATGTGGAGTGGACGTATGGAGCTGATTCGAAATTCTAAAGTCGACGAGATACCAAAGCAAAGTAAAATTGCCGAACGCTTGCAAAAAATACAACGAAGCTATGCGCTTTTGCTGATGCATCCTGTTGTAGATTGTAGACTGAGCACTCCTGACCTTGCTCAATAGAATTAGCTGAAAAAGTATATTGGTAACATGGTAAAGATGTTTCCGACGAATAGTTAAATTGATTTTCCTTGTACATTAATGCTGTTTTTCCTTAGGGAACAAATTGGGTTAAATCTGAAATTGGACGTATTTCTAACTTGCGTAAATATGGATTTTTGGGTTTCGAATTTTTCCCATCAGTAGTTAATAGACCGACTGGGTCAGGACTAATGACGCAATGGTCCAGAAGCTCAGCTTTCTACTGAAGAGAAGGGGGATTCGTAGATCAGGTTGGCTGAGGGCAGACCAGCTGTAACATTGATGTTGAAGTCATCCAAAATGTAAGTCCTATCGAAGCCAAAATCAAGCATCTCGAGTAGAACCTTTCCGTAGTTGGGCCATGGACGAACTCTCCACTCCACTGCCGGGGTTATGTTGCAGAGGGCTCATTGGTAATGTCTATTGATGATCCTGGTCGGGTGTTCCAGAGTGCCGTGGGGAAACCTCCCCACAGCTCCGGAGTATGTGGCCTGCATTCGTTTGACTTTTTTTTGTTAAATACGGTCGTATAGGCCGGCGTTCTTCAGGAATAGGAGGAATGCCTCCTCACGGACCTGGTGTTATTGGCCAACATGTCCCCTAGTGATCCCGCTAAATCATATTGCCGCTGAAGGTCCTCGAGCTCCCGATAGTTGTAGAGTATGTGCTCGATGGAGAGTTGGGTGCTGCAGGATTTGTATTCTGGTAGGGGGAATTTGGAGATGTGTGGTGTGTGCGTGGTTCACTCTCGGGATCGGGAGAGTATCTTCTACTCCTTCTAATTGCGTCGTTTGTAAAGGGGTAAGACGGTCGTCTTCGATGTTGTCTCTGATGCCGCTGTGGCCAGGGATCCAGCGTAGTGTGACCATTAGGTCTCGGTGAGCTTCGATTTCCTGTTGTACGTCAATGTTCGGTCTAGGGTCGTGCCAAACCGCTCCGTAGTATACTGGTCCGAAGATAGTGGATAGGTTTCGGTACGTCAGTTCAATCCCGTAGAAAATTTTACTATGTATTAGGGATCGTCCGACATTGAGTGGTGCGCTGCGGTTATTTTTGGAATGGACGGAGCAGATAGTGCGAAACAGCTACGATTGGTGGGGTAGTTCTGGATGAATGTGCTGAGGTACCTCTTTGCGACACACTAGGTTGTAAACTTTTGCCACGTCGATGTCGCCGTGTAGGTTTTCAGCTTTGACAATGTCGAGCACTTCTCCGAAAAAGCCAAGCTGAGTTCCTATGCCGAGTTCCTTTCGAAAGTAAAATTGACTTGGGTTTCCAGCCACATGGTCAGTCGCCGATTGACCATCCTCTCCAGGGTTTTTGTGGTACAGAACAGCTAGCTAATAGGCCGAAAGTAGCTAGAGATACACCTGGCCGTGCCATTTTTTGAGAATGGGTACTACGCAGGTAAGCCAGTTTCCATTTTTCTGGGAAGGACCCGCCTGCCCATGTAACGTTGAATGTAGCCTAGTAGCGTCTTTTTTGCCTCCGGGATGAAGATGCCGGAGCATCGGCTAGCCCACCCTATCGAGGCTGTCAGATTTTCAGCGAACGCAATTAAGGGGGGTGGTTAGTTCCTTTCCGGTAAAGGGTATATTGTAGGTGGCTGTGTAAAGATCGTCGATGAGGCTTGTGGTCTGCTTTTACGCTACATGTATCAATGTAGTGCTACCATTGTTGATTATGACTTCATCGACTTTGGTGATGAATCGGATGATCTTGTTGCCTCGGTGGCAACATTTTTCCGAGTTCCAGGCCGTGTGGTGGCGTTGAGGGTCCCCATGATGATGAAAGGAGGTGTTCCGGCAGTTTTGTTGCTTCTGGGTGTGTTGCTAATGACGTCGCTATTAGATGGACTGGCGTTCTGCCCTTCCAGGGACCACGATGGATATGGCAAAGGCGTCCGCTAGCGCTGTGTCGTTGGAGTGCTCTCGACCGAGATTGTAATTTATCAGGGAACCGGAAGGGTTATCCAGTGGGCTTTCTGGAATTGGTTCGCAGTCGTAGGTCTGTTCGTGGTGGCATGGAATGTGGTTAGACTTATCCGGGTGAGAGCCGGGCCCCCTGCACCAACAGCCGCCTTGTAGGGATGGGGGAGGGGGTGTCCTGTACATCCGCGGTCAAAGCGGGTCCAGTAGAGTGGCTTTTACCCTTTCGCGAACGTAAACGAAGTCTTTACTTCGGTTGTCGCTTGGTGTGGGTCGAAGTCGGGAAGTGACTGAGTGGGTTGAGTCCGATGTATTCGCCATGGTGGTTTTTGTATTGGCTGTTTTGGGGGGAGATGAGCGGTAGTGGGCTTGGAGGAGTTGCGATTGTAGGTGATGCTTTCTTGGTTGTATTCCGATGACCTCAAGCAAACAGCCGCCGGAGGCTCATCGGTGGGTGTCGTTACTTTCCCGGGCAGGGTGGGTGTGGATAGGCTTTGTTGTATCTGTTGTTTCTGTATTTTCACTGAGGTTATCTGATTTGTTGGTGTTTTGTCGGAGATATCGTTTATCACATCTATATGGTATCCCCAGCATTTCTCGTGTTGGGGCTGTGGGTGTCCCGTGAGGGGTTGTGTACTAGTTCCTTTTGTTGTTTGGTTTTGGAAGATTTTTGGAGATCGCTCTTGCTTGGTTGGGGTTCTACCTTGTCTGCCTTGCCTGTTTTCCGGTTGAGGAGAAGGGGGTTGGTAGACAGGGTTGTTTCTGTGGGGGCCGTTTTTGGTTTTTTGTTTGGGTTTTTTTGGCGGTAGGGTTGTTATCTCGTTGTTGTTGTGGAAGAGTAGCGGCCGAAGGGTTTGCGGAGGATATTCTTTGTAGCATCTAGCGTTTTATATCATTGAATACTTGGTGGAGAGCTACCATCTCGTTCCGCAGGTCTTTGTTCTTTATTTGCTAGTCCAAAAGCCGTTCGCTCAGTGCTGCGATCGTGGAGTCTTTGCAATCTTTTTTTTTGGAGATTTGTACCTTGAGTAGGCCAATTCATTCACGGAGCAGAGCAATTGTCAGGTCTCGAAGGGTGTTTGCGTAAGTTCGGTTACTGTTACGTTACTGGCGTTGACGACCACTCGCGCTTTAGGGAAAGTGATCCTAGGTCGGTCTTTATCCGGAATGGAGTGGGTGCCATGACAGTTGATTCAGGTGCTTCGGACCTGGTACGGGTTCTCCTTAGAGCAGTAGAGACAGGTCTCGGGCTAGCTACAGTTTATTCTATCATGGTCGTATTTCGCGAAATGGACTATATGGGGGTGGGGTAATATTTCAGCAACGGAATCCTCATTAGGCCCAGGAAGATATATTCTGGGAGGTAATAATCAGATAATGGCGTCCAGTTGGAATTATTCTTTGTTAAGGTTTTTGGTATCGAGATCGAAAACAGTGCATTGTGTTTTTTTGAGATGGGGTGGAGATTACTTCTATTTTTGAACCGTTAGAGAGGTGTGTGATTCCCATTATCTTGCAAATTTTCTTGGACGGCGTTCTGAGAGCGTACTGGGTCCCGCGTGTTTCTTTAGAGGCCTTTAAAAGTTTATTCGGGAAGGCTTCAAAAGTAGTTTTGAGAGATGTGTAGCTTTCAAAAGGGTTGGAAGGTAGATTGGGTTCATTACCTTGGTCATCCTTAACTGCCTTTAGGAGAAGCGTCTGGTGATGTGCCCCCGGGGTAGGTTTGTCACCATTTGGCTGCTTAAGGTTCAGTTTAGTTTACGCCAGTAGGAGAATGCGGTTTTTTGGTTGACATATACTCACTGGACCAGTACACTAGAACACTTTTGGTAGTTTTTCGGCGGGGAAAACACCAGTTTTTGGATTCGTCAATTTTTCACCGAATATAGCGCCGTATTTTGCAACCCACAGCATGAATCGACGACCCGTAATGCGGGAGAAAGATTTCCGCCTGTGACGAGTTGGCTGAATATCTTTTCTTTCCACTATGTTCAGTCACTCTTGTCGCTTCAAGAAGTGGAAAATTGTTGCATTTAACACGCAGATATGCACAATAACGCCGAAATATTACGTTTGATCGCAACTTAATTGTCAGGAGGCAAAATTTGAGCCGGGAACGCCGGAATTGATTGACTTTGCAGAGCACGGTTAGAGGTAACCAAACGCGACGACTCGACACGAGTACACAAACAAATGACTAAAAAATTGATTTGAACATGACAGATTGTAGAAAACGGGCACTCTGATGTTCAGCTCGTCAATTTTGGTTTGGATGGCTAGATATTCAACCTTCGAAGAAAAAGGAAGATGAGTAGATTTGATTCTGGTGGTTTGCTTTCTTTCCTCACATGGATTCCGATGCCGCCACAAGATTTCGTTCCTTGATCGCGGCCCGAAGTAGTGAGTGTTTGGTGAAGTTGTAGGCAGGGTTACGAACTGTCCCCATTGAAGAAGGGGAGCTCAATTTTGTTTAACTAACAGCGAAAAGGTGATACTGCTTGGCGTCTAATATTTTTATCGGTTCAACATGCCGAAGAGTTTGATAATCCCAGCATGGAGATCATTTTCGGACTGAAACAAAGAGACTGGTATGCCGGCAAGTGCTGGCAAATATTTCTCTGCCTATAATTAGGCTCTAGTAGATGTTCCCTCTTTTGGGGCCGACCTCGTCAGAGGGCAAGAAAGCAAAGAGCGTCGCGATTATTTCTGCAAAAGCTCGCTTGGAACGTATCAGTTTATCTCCGCGTAGTTTGTACAAGGGACATGTCGAGAGAGCATGCTGATTCTCCCCGCAGTAAGGGTACTTTTCAGCATCCCCACTCGTCGCACTTTTCACTGCGGGTCTTGTTGCTACAATGGGTGGCTGTCTGACGCAATTGTTTGCATTTAAGGTAGTTGTACAAATAGACGAACAGGCAGACAAATTTTGAACAAAAGCGGACCGTGCGAAGGCCACTCGATAAGAATGTGATTGGAGTTTCGTCCCCTCGCAATTAATACAGAATTTAATCGCATGCTAATCCATTATTTTCATTGGCTGAAGAAAAAGGGTCATCAAAACAGCCAGCCTCATATTCCAGTAAATGTTCGAACCGCCGTCTCTTTCTACTTTGTGAGCTGGTAAACAGATATAATATTCCTTCGTGACCGACGCGTATGGCTGCTGCGATCAGATTGAAATCCAGCTGTTTGTTGAACTTTTGTTTTCAATATAGATCTGGCGTTGCGTCAGTGACGAGGCAGTCTAATTAGGCAAAAAAAAAATTTGACAACATTATTTTCTGTTGTTCTATGTATTATTTTGCATTTATAATTCAAGGAAGCTTCAATAATTAATGTTAAGCGCATTTTCCACAAAAAATCCACTTAACAGTGTGAAATTTATTTTCTTCTAATATTTCTTCAAAAACGTAACCTAAATGAAACCATTGTGGTTGGTGGCAATAGTTACATTTGTAAGCCAATTTCCTAACTTACTTTATTATAATTGTCTTGGTATTGGGAACAATACATAAACTATCTTGTTCGATTATTGACCATTCCAAACCTTGTTATGTTATTTTGCTCAAAGCAAAAAGTAGTATTTTTAAAAGAGACACTATTTAACTTTATATGTAGATATTACAGCTTTGTATGCATGTATTTAATATTACAGTCACAATAAGGCTGTTCGTCAACGTGTGTGTGTTTTGTTCAAAGATTGAGGTACGGATGTGAATGACTGCCCAAAGAAAATATTTGTGTCAACGTATAAGGCAAATTACTAGAGAAATCTCATCCTCTTCGTAAATAGTTAAAAAAAAAAATAAATAATAAATAATCGTGAACATATTATTACTATAAACGGTAAACTATTTACGAAATTGATAAGAAATCGTGGCAAGCGATCCAGTGAAATAAGACTAATACTTGCTTTTAAAGTTTGACAAAATGGACCAAAATTAAGTAACAACTAAAATTTTCCAATTTATCTCAAATGAACGGTCGGATGCGTATCTTAATTTGACTTAATTTGTTAACTTTTTCAACTGCGAAATAGTACTAAAATCATAAAAAGTAAACAAGAAAATAATGAACATTTGAAAAAAAAATTGTTTAAAAAGCTAGAAGAATTTTTTTGTCCGGTATACTAAGAATTGGCTTCGAAGTCTGCTCAAACGGAACACTAAAATTCCGGAAGGAGATTGTAGTATTTCGTGAACTGAACAATTTACAAAAACCGTCACCAAGTTAATGAATTGATGAATAATTAACCTCGTATTCATGAAACTATTAGTGTTTCCAAAAAACTAGTTCGCGCCGAATTTATACATGGTGTTACATTCGAATGTTTGGTAGGGTTATTGTGGTTGTTCCCTGGACATGTTTAGTTTTTATTATGATCCTTGTTCATATTTTTGGAATATACAGCCGACAGTGGAACGATGTTCATGATTTCTGGAGCTTAGTCGAAATTTTTGTGATTACTCATCACGTTACCGTAATATTTTATTCATAAGTTTACTATCGGATTTTTCTGTCCGATTAGTGTGATTTATGTTTATGATTGCAGGATCTTAGTCATAATTTCCGTAATTTCTATTCACGTTATCGTGATATTTTGGCCACGAGAAGAGTGATTTATGTTCATGAATTCAGGATCTTAGTCACGATTTTCGATATTTTAATTACGAGTAATGTCATTTATATGAATGATTTCAGGATATTAATCAGGATTCTCGTAATTTCTATTCACGTTATCGTGATATTGTGATCACGACTAGTGTGATTTTTGTTCTTGATTTTAAGATCCTTGGCACGATTTTCGTAATTTATTTGCACGTTATTTTGATAATTTGTTCTAGAGATTACTTTAACATTTGGAGTGATGTGACTCATGTTCATAACATCAGATGTTTTATTGTGATATTCGTAATTTCTGCTCGTCTTATCACGATCGCGTTTTTTGTTTATTATCGTTTGTTTTGTTCGGAGTAACGTGAGAATATAAACAGAAAAATAAAAGTGTGTGATTTATGGTATCTTGTTCTTTGAACTATATCACGAACACGATTTGTGGCTCTATACTGTATTTTTGGTGTTCTGGGCAGCGGAGCCAATGTTTCAGATTTATCTGGAATCTTCCAGATTTTTCTCAACGAAACAGACATCCGCACGAGCCAGACATTTTGCCAGATTTTCCCAGACCTTCATAATTCTTAAATTGAATCAATTCGTCTCTCTGAACAATAAAGTAGTATGGTCCAATTCTTGGCTTCTGTCGCCGAATGCCACGTGGCCTCTAGGTTGTGTTTGTCCGGAGCAAAAAAAAAGTGATATCAACCTCCTAATGGACACTAACCACTTGGGATTTTATACATACCCTGGAATCGCAATCTGACGAGTTCTTAAATTCATAAAAAAAAACATTTTAAAATGGATTCTAAAAGACTGGGATTCTAGCCCAAATTAGTTTTAAATTTCTCAGCATTCAGGGATGCAAGTGAGTCGATCGCTAACTCTGAATCACCAGATACCGGAAAAAATGTATCTTGCAATTTCAGAGGCATAAAAATAAATAGTGGGTTTCGCTTTCGCAAATAAGGATTTGACTGGCTGTTGTTATTTTGAAATCGCAAGCGAGACAACTGTCTCTCGGATTCAACAAGTATCTCAATGAAATTCCCCCAAGACAAAAAATCTGAACCATAGTTATTATTTTTTACTAAGATTTTTTTGCTTCGATTATAGAGATTTTAACCCTTGAGCAAATGGCTTATTTTTCGGGTTGGCACGATAAGTAATTGAGCCCATGTAAGTTGCGTACAAGGCCTATCATCATAAGATATAGTTTGCCAGATGTTCTTATCATGAAGTTCCGCCTGCCTTCTTATCATAAGATAACGTCTGCCAGATTTTTCCAGACATTTTTTATGGTGCCAGATTTTGATTCAAAATACTTGGCAACGCTGGCTCATTGAACCTTATCAAATGAATAAGGATATTCTAGGTCCTAATATATTTCTTATCTATTGCTCGTGTCTCTTACTGATCGCTAGCAACTGAACATATATGACATTTCATGGAATAAAAATGAATAATAATACTCAAAATTTTGTGAAATAGTTCTCGTGAAAATTTCATGATCATGTTACATGAAATTGAAAATTATTAGGGATATCTTCTCAATATCACAATCACGCAAGATAGATCTTTAGTCATGTACTGGGAATCATCAACAAATTCGCGAATCCATGAATATGTCACGATTTTGTGAATCATTTCACGTGCACGAATGGTTAGATGTGATTATTGTATTGTATAAATAACATCATGAGTCAACCTTTGGTTATATGAATTATATTCGCAAAGTTGTGTACTAGTTCACGTACAGAAAATTGATTTGGTAATGACATGACGGAAACCGTGACGTAAAGTTCACAAAACAAATATTTCCCCTTATAAAAGAAGCGTTACACGGGCGTCATTGAAGGGAAATTGAACATTATTATAAAACACATTATTTTTTATGGTCCTGTTTTCGTAACGTAAAAACGTGATTGCTCCAAAATTAATGGCACTTTATTAACGATTCTAGGAACAATTTTTTCCGTGTACCAACAATTGCAATGGTATGGAAAGTAGGTGTGCGGTTAATGCACATTATAGTGAGACATGGTTATATGAAAAAAATAAAATTTTGCTCCGAGTAACTTTTTGGGTCCCATTTTGCTCCCAGAATAACTCTGCAAATTTTTAGCTCAATCGATAAAACTAAATTTTTGCGCCCACGGTTCAAGGTTTACATGGGATTTCGTATGGGGGAATCCAGTCTTTTGTAAAATAATTCTTCCAAGAGTCGCCCGTTACCTTCTAAAAAGAAATAGATGTCTGATTTTAATAGGAAATATGTCAAGGAAACAAAGTTTAGAATACCTTGAAACGATCTGATACTCATGGAAAAAGTTATTAAGAAACAATCGATTGATGCCCTGAAGATTGATAGCGCTTCGGTACAAATTGTGTTTTCCTTCTATTTTGTTGAAAGTCGCAGCAACGCGCGATGGGTATTAGCTAGTTTCCTATAAAAGTCGTATAACGAATTATTTTTAGGAAGTAATGGGCGACTCCTGGAGGAATTATTTTGTGAAAGTTAATTTTCCCATACAAAATCCCATGTAAACTTTAAACAGCGGGCGCAAAAATATAATTTCAGGGATCGAGCTAAGAATTTGTAAAAAGTTACTCGGAGCTGTAATCTAATTTTTGTCCCACCCTAATGCACATAGGTTGCAGAAATTTGTTGTTGAGGCAGTCCAACTGCAAACTGATAAAAAACAGTAAGCGTCAGTAATGTCGTAATTCATTCGTACCAACAATTTAATATTTTTCACTATCAATCTGCTAAACGCACCTCATCAGAGCTGAAGAATTGGATGCCGCATAAGAGCACGCATCGTAGGGGAGAGGGGGTAACAATGAAACACATTTTTTATACGATTTAATTTTGATGATAATACATGTTATTTGTGTAGCCAAAAGTGATACATAATTTCACTCTGTTGTTAACTAATACATATATTTTTTCCAGCTGGTAAAATTCACGGGAAATAACTTTTTTTGGGTAATAAACAGTCGGTGGTAAAATGTACCAGTGAGCCCCATGGGTAGGAACTATGAAACACGACATCGTCTACAGTGAAATATTCTACTTGCTAATTTCATTCTTTTGTTTTGACGAATAAAGATCCTAAAGCTTCCTATTAAAGTTATTTTGAGACGAAAATCGTTTGTTTACGCAAGATATCACTATATCATCGCGTAATATCGGACCACCATATATTCATATAAGATGCAATCCAGAAAGAAGCGATAATTTCTGCAAAACTTGCCTAAATTGACAAACTTTCCATTTAATGAGTTGTATTTATTGTGGAAAATCGGAACCCATTCACATTTTAATATTGATCACAAAAACAAGAAATTTTCACTGTTCCCCATATATCATCGTTTCACAGTTACCCAATGGGTCTATTTATGAAGATTGTCAAATTACACAGAACCATGACAAGTTACCAAAAAACTTTGTTCGCGGCAAATGTTGAGCATAAAATTTGCTACAAATAGCAGTAGAAAAAAAAATTATCTGGTGAACGGTAACTCATAAAAATGGAATAATGATTTTTATTGCAAATTTACTCTGACTGTTATAAAACAAACAAATATCCATTAAAAGAGATAGAGTTATCAGAAATCTTCCAAAATATAGTAACACGTGTAAAGAATTAGAAACCATGAAATATGAGGGAATGAGACGATTATGTTCATGCATTATGATTTTATTGCGATTGTTTCACAGTTCCTGCTGATCCACCGTTACCCTCTCTCCCCTACCTATCAACTAACTTCACGCGAGTACATTCGCGTGCATAGCAATTCTCAACACGCATGTCTTTTTTCTCAAAGTATTGTATAGGTATTTTATTGTTTAAGAGGCTCTGTTCGAAATTGGAACAAGTGCAAAATAAATCAACTTAGCTACGGGATATTTTCCTGACGGGCCTGATCCGATTCTCCACTAAGTACCTCATCTGTCTCCACAATCGAAGCTAACCTTATCTTAATGTATGAACTTTGTAATTTTATCAGCATTTGTTACACGGTTGAAGGGCAGTTTTCTTTATTTTCCAGCCACCTGCGAACGAGGGGTTATTTCGCCTACAACTGAAAAAGACGACTTGACTCTATTTTTAATGTATGAGGAGCATATTCCTGTAGTGCAATAAATCCTACTGTAATCAGTTGATCCTTTGCACATTGCGATTAGTATATGTACAGTAATATGCCTCCTGTGACACACTGAACCGAGTCGCCGTTAATGACCGAGAACGTCACGATTTGAAGGTGGCGTGATTTGCTCGGACTTGCCTTACTATACTGATACCGACGCGACGACAGCTACGACAACACATCACAAACGGAGAATTCACCAGTTTACGGTAGCGAGTGAGGGGGTCATGAGTTCTCTTATAATGCTGCAATCAGCTAAAAATTTAGCCTCAAAACAAATGTACTGCAGCCTTATCAGGCAACTCTGCTGTTTCAGCGTGTTAGGTCAATAACCTTGCTTGGCTTTAGAATAGTTTTCAGCGTGGGTACATAACCGAATGGATCAGTTTTAGCATCCGAACCAGCCATTGCAAATGCTTGCATCTTATTTCCAGTGCTCGAAATCATTTCCATTGAACCCTCCATTTGTCACGGTTGTCCCTCTCGCCCATTTTTTTATATAGATAGTTGGAAACTTTGAACTGTGGAACTTAATGTCCTTGATGACGATCGTCTGCGGCACCTGGTCGTTGATGCACTTCTTCGCAGTGATACAAGCCGGCGGAGTCGGCAAAAACGGATCCACCGTGGCTGTAAGTTTTGTCCTCTCTTTCTCTTACACACACACCCAGTTAATCTTCTCAGATCCATTACAACCTACCAGTGTCCCACGAGTCCTTTATCCGATGGGATAATGCCATCCAAATCTATCCTTCCTATCCTACCTGTCGTCGCGTTTTCGAAAACTCGTTGTTCTCCTGAAGTACTGTATGTGGTACTCATTAATGTCATCATCGATTGCTAACTTCAAATTCGAGTGTGTGCGATCTTTTTGTGCTACTAAATCAGATAAACCTCAACACCCATTATCTACGGCTGCTGGCCGACTGATAACTCATTTTCGACCGTGATTGTTACTAATGACTGTCGATGAACTGCATGGGATAATCGTTTTGTTGCGCGTTAAGTGAATTCCAAACTACACTAGCGGAAATAGTTACAAGAATTTTACAATTGATTAACGTTTTGGATTGTTCAAAATGACTGGTCTCCTTTTGACGACGCTCAAATTTTCATTTTTAATATAGAACCTATGCTTAGTGGTCCTGAACTAGTATTTAACAGCTGTTAATTATTTTATTTGTAATCAAAAAAAAATCTAAATCGGTTCAACGATGATAAATAATAACCAGACATGAAGTTTCATTTCGATCGCAGAACAGAAAGCCCAAACCATTTTGAATAAAAAATTTCAATGAATAAATTATTTTGAACCCTTTTATAGTATTTAATCTACCCAAATAGTATTTTGCTTGCTCGTACACATTGAAAAAAAAAATATATATTTCAATTGATTTGCTCTTATAATTATTTCCGATAGTGTAAATAAAATATCGAAAGTGAACCGAGCTGCTGCTGTTGTATGATTTATTCCTATACTATATGTTGCATATTGATACTACGTCAGCGAATGGCTGCATTGCATGATATGTTGATTGTTGGCATGTGAGTTGTATGCAGGCTTCCGTGACCGGTGTGGCGATAAACTGTTATAGAATAGAAATACCCCAATTAGTTATGTTTTGTTTTTATTTCCACTGTTTAGGGTTGAATAAATAATGTACCAAACAAACCTAGCTCTAAGTACGTTAATTAGTGTCCACGGCTGTGTCGGTCCTGAGTGTACTTTTGACCATGAAGTCTTGCTTTTTAATTCGAGAAATTATAGTGTTAAGTGAAATAGAAAATTCTACTAATGCGATCAAATTTGCTAGAACGAAGTACACAGAAGAAAATCGACCCCACAATGCATCATAGCACATCAATATATATCTTCTTAACCCCAATATCTGCATGTAGTCGAAGAAGTAAGGGTTTCTGCAAGGAACTTTTTTGCGATTTCTTTAGAAGTTTGGGTGAAGCGAATTGACCAAAACTTTTGTGTATTATAATGTATCATTTTAATAACATTCTGTATTTTTTTTCATGCAAAAATATCGACAAGCGACTTTTATAATGCACAAAAATTTTAATTATTTCGCTTCACCCAAATTTCAAAAAAATTTCAAAAAAAAAAACGTTTCTATTTCAAAACATAGTGCGCAAATCTTCGAACAACATGGGGAACGTGCTAATCAAGCCGATTCTGATTTAACGCACTAGTCGATTTCCAGAGGATTTCCAGAAATCATCACTGTTGTACTATCACAGACTAACAGACATTACACTCGAAAACAATTGATTAACGATCATTTTTAATATATTTTTAGTTGGGACTGTGGTCGCATATGCAATTATGGTGTCAATGATATTTGCAGGCAGGAATAGACCACTAGATAAACATTATTTCCGAGCTTGAGGGATAACCCGCTAGCAAATGAATGGTGGACCATGTACTAAAGGTGGAGCTAGTGTGCAGGCAATATTGGCAGATCGACATTTTTGAAGGAATTTCTTTATAGTGTGGTATCTGCTAGTCTGTGGTACTATCTTATGACCAGAGTTAAAAATAATCGAAGTTTTTTTTGACGGCTGAAAATGAAGCTGATGCGACTCGAGCTGAATAGAAAAAAACTACAAGGGGCAGCCCTATGGGGTTGCACGAACTGTAGACGTAGGACTATACTACTTAATGTAAAATATTTATTTTCTTAGTACTTAGTGTGTGGAAAAAACACCCGGACCGGTGAAGAAAAATCAAATTTTAGACAATATAATCACATCTCATGTATAGACCAAGCTTTCTAGTTGCTCTCAAACTGATCCTAAAAGTTCAAACACCCTTGGATAACCCTAAGTTTGTAGATGTGTTTCGATGCCACAGGATTGTAAAATGGTTAATATTACGTCATGAAAATTAAATTCTTCCGTGACATTTTTTTTGCCTACAAAATGCCCGGTTTGTGTATGCAAAGCTCATGATTTGTTGGGATATTAGCATTGATCGGAAAAATGCTTTCCAACGCTGCGCATTGCATACATACAGGTCATTTTGCAGGTCACCAGAAGCAGTTCATTTTACCACCGCCACATGTTCATTTTACCCACTCGCTATAAACATGTCTCATTTTTGGACATATTTAGAAATCAAGAATCATGTTTGAAAAAATGTGTTTATGACGAAGTATTTTTACCAGATATGTACAAAACATGTCTAACAAGAAACATATAAGGTGATTGTAATATCTCATTCACTTATTAGTTAGAAAATAATGACTTTGCTTAACGTGTTCATTTTACCGCCAGTTCCCCTACCTACCAACACATTCGCCCCAAACATTGAACCCAAGCGCACAATGCAAAATGAGTCAACGCTGATGATGATGGGTAGAGCGAAAGAGACAACTAGTACCACCACGACACTATTAGCGCATTTCACCAAAATTCAACGCGGCCTATCCCTATTGAAAGGAACGGCCGCGCTTAGCCCATCTGTCATAATATCGTGATTTTGCATAGCGAAGGGCTGAATGATAACACATTTTGTTCCAAAAACAGCCCTGCGTTATGCAACACTTTGTGCAGGTTGATTATACCAGTTGCAAGTGAGGCCAAATTCACCAAGTTCCGTAAAATTCCTTTTAAATTACAGAATTGATAAAATTGCTGGGATGAGCTAAACTAATTAATCAAATCCTGTTTTAAAAACTGTCCTTGCGTTTAAACCAAAATGAAAAGCTTATTACTACCACTACATTACTTAATTTCAAGCGCAAATAGCAAATACATGTGCTAGTTAAACCAAAAATTTACTGGCAACATTACAGCGGCATTTAGGAAGCAGTTGGAGCGGTCGCCTGTTGGACGACAGTGTAGCGTCCCTCCACAGCCAGTGTAACGGACTTCTAACTCAGCTACACTGGCTATAAAAAACACAGCGCAGTGATCTGCTTCGCCAGTCGTTCAACAGGGAACTGAGCGTGTCTGGCCAAGTCCGTTCTTTAAATAGTCGATGATGACGTCATTCATAGAAGCGTAGCGCGCTAGGTACACCAATTTGTCGTACAGGGCTTGGGAAGCGCTATCTTCTGTGTGTTAATGCGCGATATTTTGACATGGTTGTATATTATTTAATATTTTAATGCTATGATATCAAAAATCTTTGGGTTTATCTGTTGGAATCTATTCTTAGAAGTATTTCGGGGCGATTTGCGCAAAAAATTTGAAAATTTATCGCGAGATGGCTGAATTATATGCGTTTAAAATTGGACCTCTTTTCGTTACATACCATTTTTGTAGAATTTGCAGAGTGCACCCCCATATCGAAAACAAAGACGTAGTCCTACGTCAAAATCTCGACAAACATATGATTACGGCTTAAAAGCCAATTGTCAAAATTCTCTTTGAAAGAAAATTCCGCACAAACCGTTACTCGCCAATCACAGATGTTGGTAGTATAGAAAAGAGAATTCCTCTTTCATTAACTGCTATGAGCTGTGTTTAGCCAGTAACGGTTTTTCCGGAATTTCCTTTCAAAGAGAATATTGACAGTTGGCTTTTAAGCCGTAATCATATGTTTGTCGAGAAATATTCATTCAAATATCCATTGAGTTGAACATCGTACAATAATATTCATTTCACTAATTATCTAGGCAAATGTTTTCAAATGCCGGTAAAGCATATAAAACAACAGTCATCATCGCTAACATTGTGCCAGAGCCTACTTTGATGCGTTCGATTCGTTGCTTCACGATCGCTTCGTGTAATAATCGGAAACGAAAGAAAATCTGCATGGATGAATGGGCGGTTTGTTCGTTTGACGTCTTCGGCTGCGTCACTGAATGTTGAAAATGAATGCGGCTTAATATGATCAATTTTCGTTCAGTGAATTTGAATATTTGTAACTCTAATTATTGACAAACTCCATTTAGAGCTTATCGAGAAAAAACGAGTATTATTTTGATAGCATTTGGGCAAGGAATCTAAAAAAACAATTTTTGGTGACAATGTTGCCAAATATTCATTTTTTTAACCTTAAAATTAAAAGTGAGTTTTTCCAGCAACATATGTATTTTTATAAAGAAAATTTTATTTTTTTTGTGCCTTAGATATTTTAACCCACGACTGGATGTCTGGGACCTCAGTATCCGATATCCAGTATATTCTCCAGATGATCCTATTGGATCGAGGTAGATGCAAAGTTCATCTTATCTGGTGTTTGAAGCGACAGAGATGCTCGCGTCGAAATGGCAAGATAATGATCAGTCAGGAATATTAATCAACAATTGTTGGTTCAATTGACCGGATTCTAGAATTCTCGTTATCCGTCTTTGTGTGTCCACAAAAAAGGTAGATGTAATATTCACACAAACTGGTGGTCTGAAGAACCTGATTCCGCAATTTCCGGGCCCAGTTGGGAAGTGTTCGGATAATTTAAAATGCTTATAATTCGTTGATCATTGATTTGGTGTAATTTTTCATGACATTAGGGGAGCCCGGGGCTAGTTGGCGGTTGGGGTAAGTTGGCGGAATCCCTTTTTCTCTGTTTCTATTAGACATACCTCTTCTTGTGTACCTCAAGTTATGTGAAACCCGTTATCCGATGTGTTTTTGTTACAAAACGATTTGTTGTGGAAGATATTGTATTTTCGAGCATACCAAGTAAATTTTCTAAATTTTAAATACTTTGCGTTGTTTAGGGTGATTTTCAATTTATTTCCCGAATGATAATATTTTTCGATAGCGCGTGAAAAGAGCTTTCAGTATCCGTATAGATATTACATCTACCCACAAACAAAAGTTATTTTTCAACTAGTTTTTAATAAAATATGCGGTTGGGGTAAGTTGGCGGTGCTGCACGCGAGGCAAGTTGGCGGTACTATTTACAGTGCAAAAAAAGTTATCCAAACTTTTAATTTCTGGAATTTACTCCAAAGTAAGAAAATCTTTTTGTTGTGTATCTTGCCAATGTAGGAGACATTTATTCCGCCCAATTGCATGAAGAATTTCGAAAATTTGCTTTTGAATAGGGAGTGCTCCTCAAAATCAAAATCCCGGGGTATTGCAACTGAAATATAATAGCAAATGTCGGTTAGTATGCAATTTTCTCGAAAAGACATTCAGCATGTTCCAAAAGGACCCTTGAAGTAATTGAATCTCCATTTGATTGCTTAGTTTTTGGCGTATCCCCACATACCACCAACTTACCCCGGGACCGGGGTAAGTTGGCGAGTTTTTCGCGTCACATATTTTTGTCTCTAAAAAAGGAGACAATGCATCAAACACTTTTTAAAAAATCAGAGATGTTGACAACAGTCTGCTCTTTCATGCCGTGTGTTCCTTTTTTGCAAGATCTACCTACATCAAAGCGGTAAAAATTGAAAACTGAAAACACCGCCAACTAGTCACTACACTAATATTTAAGTGTAAATGAGGAATTCCACGAAGATCCGTCCGAAAATCTCCAAAATCGGGACTGATCATCTTATACTCCGATGAAACTTTACAGGTTGTACTGGCATGGGAGACTAAACATTTTTCACAATGAGTTAGATTATTTTGACTCCAGCGCAATTTTTGCCTTTCTCAATAGAAAGGTATTGCAATTGCTCTGAAAACCGACTTTTTAACGGAGGCCCGGAGGGCCGAGTGACATATACCATTCGATTCAGTTCGTCGAGTTCGGCAAATGTCTGTGTGTGTATGTATGTGTGTATGTATGTATGTGTGTGTATGTGTGTGTGTATGTGACCAAAAATGTCACTCATTTTTCTCAGAGATGGCTGAACCGATTTTGACAAACTTAGTCTCAAATGAAAGGTGCAACGTTCCCATAGGCTGCTATTGAATTTCTAATGGATCCGACTTCCGGTTCCGGAATTACAGGGTGATAAGTACGAACACGCAGAAAATGTCGATTTTAATAAATTCTGCAATGAATGTATAAAGGTGAAAATTTTTCCAAAATATGACCACAACTGCTTCGATTTGTAGTATTAGGTCACTAACATCCATTCAAAGTCGTTTTGGCCACATTGGCCACCATCCTCGGTTCCGGAAGCCCCGGCGGAAGTATCTAAATTCAAAATAACAGTCACATCGGTTTCTCGGAGATGGCTAGACCGATTCGACTAAACTTGGCCTCAAATGAAAGGTATTGCGTCCCCGTAAATGGCTATTTAATTTCATCCCGATCCGACTTCCGGTTCCGGAGTTACAGGTTGCGGCGTGCGATCACATAGCAAATTGTGATTCAAACCGATACACAGTGGCACGACTTAGAACAAAATGTGGACTAAAGTCAAAACTTTGCCGTATCGGTTCAAATAGGACGGTTTTATGTAATTTTGGTACGCTGAATTCATTTTTGATATTGAAACATTTCAAAAATAAGCGTTTACTAATCATTAGGGTGTCTCAAAAATATTTTTTTTCGAAATCGTTCTTAAAATTTGTGTATATTAATGTTCGAGTGCTATATCGTTTTTGATGTTAACACATGTAACAAAAATTTTCATTATACATTAGGGTGGCTCAAAAAAATTATTTTGTAGCGCAGGCTCAAAATTTTTTTTAAAGAAGTTTATCTGCGCTGAATTTATATTTTTATTAAAAAAATAGAAATTAACTTCACTACTTATTAGAGTGGCTCAAAAGTATTTTGTCTTTTATAATGATTTTTTTCAATAGTAATTTTGGAATTTATTTTTCATATTGCAACGAATTAATTGACATCTTACTATGGGCTTCAGAAATGACTATTTTGTTTTACGGATGAAATAAAATGTGTTCGACTAATTTTGGAACATTTAATTCACTAGTGGGTTGCTTGATATGAAAGCTACATTTTCTATCATTTTCAAAACAAACATTTTGAGCATCTTAGTGGAATGTTTAATTACATTCACTAATCAACAAGATGGTTAACGATTTTTTTCCGTAGGTGTTTTTTGAGTTACTTAGATTGCTTATTTCATATCTTAAATGAAAATAAATCTAAAACCCTTTTTTCGTGTATATGTTTCATTTAAAAATGGTCTTATTTTATTTGGATAATATCGCATAAGCTATATCAATTCTATGCATATTCGGATCAAAATAGTCTCACCAAATAACTAGAACTCAACTGTGTTCACTCTATTTGATAGTTATTGCGCAAGTTAGCAAAAAATAGTTCCAGAAACATTTTATAACCTATTTCAGATGGTTGAAAATATATACTGATTTTCAATCATTCCTAATACCTCTACCATCTGAAAAACATACTTCCCACTCGGCTCCTTACTCTTGATCACTAGTAAAACCCTTGTAGATCATGCTCTCAATGCTATTTGAAAGTTGTGCATGTATTCGTGTCATTATTCTAGCTATTAGTGATTACTCAAATTCAATATCAGTAATAACCATGCGTCTCCATTCACAGTTTTTTTAAATTTTGACTGCTTATCGCAAGTTTTCGCAAAACTAGCATATACTCATTTTAAAGAGAAAATTAAAAGCTTTCGAATGAGTATAGTGTGATCGCGGGCATTCACGGGCGTCGTTGTTGTTATCGCATTAGAAGTTCGAATTCAATAAAAATTCATGACAAACAGTTATCTAAACACTTACTAAACCTACTAGTGACTTATTTTTGGCGATTTTACGATGTAATTTCATCACACGGATAATTTTGGTGAAGTAATGCAATGCATAAAATCAACCATTTGTTTGAAAAACAAAAATAACCGGATGTAGTTCCTATGATCAAATTATGCAAAAAACACTTGAATTATGCCCTTAAAAAAGCTGCCTAAAATCCATTTTACGTTCAAATCACTTAAAATCTCGCAAAAATATCTCTGATGACTCAACCGATAAGAGAAAAATACTAACGAGAATATCGCATACCATTCATATATGGACTTAAGTCCGGGCTCGTCCCACTGTGCGATACCCCGATGGAAGCAAAAAAGGTAAAAATTTCGCTAAAATGTCTCTCAAACAACTTAAATTTGCTGTTCTAGGTCACCGACGGCCAACCAATTGACCACCATAAACGGTTCCGGAAGTGCCCGGGAAAAGCGGCCATCTTTCAAAATTTACGAACTCACATCAGTTTCCCGGAAATGGTTGGGCCGATTTTCACAAACTTAGTCCCAAATGATAGCTATAATATCCCCATAGATGTCTATAAAATTTCGTACGGATCGCTTATATGGTTCCGGACATATAGACTAAACCGTCCGGTCACATATGAAATTCCCATATAAGCCGGAACTCAAATTTTTTTTCAAAGGGGGGACCTCATGAAATTTCAGAAATCGAATTCGTATTTTTGATGCCAAACATCTTTAAAATACATGAAACGTCGAGATTTTATGTTATCTCGAAATTTTTTTTTTTTTGTAAAAATCGACTTTTTGGGACTTTGCCGATTTCGCACCTTTTTTCAGTTCAATATTACCGTGGCTGTTTTTTCTTTTTCAAAATTTTAGAACTCGAAAAATGATTTATTTTCCTGTATATAGTTGTCATGTGATGTATAATAATAAAATGTAATATATGCATTTAAAAGTTTTTAATGAATATAAACAACGCACACATTCTTGTGATTCATGATTGAGAAAGGCACATTTGCACCGCTAGGTGGATTAAAACAGGTTTTTAAATGAGCATAGGCGTTTTTAGGCACACCAATTTCAATTGTTCGATTACTCTAATTTATACAGCAAAACTGCCTGAGAACGAGTTACAGGGAATTAATACCTCTATACGAAAAAATACCATAAAGAAATGTTGTCATTTTCTACAAAAACCAAAAATTTGTGTCAATAATTTAAATTGCAGCAAAAGCATTTTTTAACTTTTATATTTTGTCAACAAAAACCTAAAGAGAATAGAAACATTTTAAATGATGGAGAACTTATCGGTAAAAAGGTTTTTCTAACAATTACTTTGTACAGAGTGTTTGCTTCAGGGTTAAGAACCTCTCGCGGGGTGATTGATTGTCATGTTTGGAGAAAAAATCGTTCTACACATACCATCAAATCTCAACCATTACAAAGTTATTGAACTATTTGTGTTAAAAACTTATTTGTCTTAAAATACCTCTAACTCAAAAAATATACTTTGTATTTCAAATATTTTAGGTCCACTGGGAAGATGAGAAAATTTTCCATTGAGTGATTCTCTCACATGTTTCAGCTAATGAGTTTAAGTAGCCTTTTCGAAGTAATTTATTGAAAATTAAACAATTTTAATCGATTTTTCGTTTATATCTTGAAAATCCTAATAGTTAATCTCATCATTTTATTAATCCAGATTGTTAGTCTTGAAGAGCTGCACAATTCGTTCTTTGTCATGATACACTTACCTTTTCTTATTTTCATGAGTTTGGGTTATTAAACTTGGATATTTTTGTTTCATTTCCACTAATACCAGCTTTAATTGAAAAAGTATGGCACTTATTGTACCAGGAAAATTTTACAGAGAAAAATGTATTAATACCTTTCAGTTAAGTGAATTTAGTATTCTTTTAGAAGTAAATTAGTTTAAAGTTAGTGCCATTATTAGCATTTTCGATAATTTTCTTAAAATAGTAAATAATAAACATCACCATTATTATCATGAAAATAATGTATCTCAGCAAGTTCTACAGTTCTTTCTTTGACTCCATTCAATTATCTCTTTTGGTTTCGACGCAAAATTATTTTTATCATTTTTATCACATCGTTTCATATGCAAAAATAACGATTTCGAACCCACTCCATTTGTGGCGAGGTCATGCTGTGTTAACTATTAAATAGCAGCAATATGAAAAGAGATATAGACAAAGTGTCAAATAAAAAGTTATAGAGAACATAAAGGGGCATCAAATGAACAATAGTACCGATAAATTTTGTTGATTAATAATTAGAATAATTACAAAACTCTCCAAAAAAACACAAATTTTGAGTTATTTCGTTAGTAAAAATCATTTAGTACCCTTAACTAAAAGATACACTGATAGGACATTTTCTCAGCTCTACAATGAAACCTTGTAAATAACGATATAAAGCATATTTTTTAGATTAGAGTCTTTCAAGCACTTGCAAGTCCGGTACAGGAAAAGTATAGTGATGAAATTACAAAGAAATGAGAAGAGATAGGAATATGACGTCCAAGAACAAATTATGAATCGTCCTAAAACCCAACTTGTGGATAATGGATATTGCTATAATCATACTTTATTATTTCAAGAAAATTAGCAAAAACCTACTCAAAAACACTAACTTTTAACTACTTTACAGCTAAAAGCTAATTAAAGCTATTTAACTAAAAGATATGAGAACACCATTCAATAGGAAATTTTCTCACTTTTCGAATGGAACTAAAAGATTTAAAATACAATGTATACTTTTAAAGTTAGAGGCATTTGAAGACAAATAAGTTTTTTACACAAAAAGTTCAATAACTCTGTAACGGTTGAGATTTGATGGTATGTGTAGAACAATTTTTTTCTCCACATAAGACAGTCTATCACCCCCGAGAGGTTCTTAACCATGAACCAAGCACCCTGTATATGTTTTTAAATGTCTTATTAATTGACATACAAAACTGTAATTTTATTACAGTATATTAGCATCATTTTAAAACAAAATGGATTTTACAAAAATCTTCCAAAAGCCGATTATTTTCGAGATATTTGGTATTTCGCTCCAACAAAAACAATTAATTCGTGTAATTATGCTCTTTTAAAAAGTTATTCGCATTATCCCATCATAAGATGTCAACAATCTAATGTTTTTCGACGTAAAAAAAAACTTATTTTTGGCTTTCAATAAAAAGTTTTCCTAACAAAAACACTATCGCAATTGCGATTTCGAGTTATCTGCTGTCTTTACATAGACGACACAGTTCCTTATATAATCTGGTAAAGAGCTTTAGACTTTCTCGCAGGCGATGTTTAATTTACTTCAAAATATTAGTTCTATATTTCACCCCGCGGAGGAACATTACCAGACATCTGGAAAAAGACATTCTCATTCCCGGTGCACAAGAAGGGTAGCAAGGGTATCGTCTCGAACTATCGTAGTATCGCAGCTTTAAGTGCAGCATCTAAGCTATTCCAGTTGCTAATTGTGGATTTCATTTCACACTGTACCTCACATTACAACTCCGTCGATCAACACGGGTTTATTCCTAAGCGCTCAACAAATACCAATCTAGTAAGTTATACTTCCTTTATCATCCAGGAGATAGAGAAAAGGCATCCAGCGGACGCTGTCTATACCGATCTGTCTGCTGCATTTGATCAAATTAACCACGACATTGCTATAGCGAAACTTAGGTTTCCATCGAAAATTTTGGGACTGGTTCCAGTTTTACCTGGTAGGTCGCCAAATGTCAGTGAAAATAGGCGACACCATCTCTGAAACATTCACCACTCCCTCAGGCGCACCCCAAGGAAGCCACCTTGGGCCTCTCTTAGTCCTGATATACATCAATGACGTTAATCTCTGCTTGAAGTGTTTAAATCTTTCCTACGCGGATGACTTCAAGTTGTATTTCAAAATTTGTAGCCAATCTGATACCCGATTTCTGCAACAGCATCTTGATATTTTCGGAAACTAGTGTCAAATAAACAGAATGGTGCTAAATGCATCTAAGTGCTCTATAATTACCTTCACTCGTAAACGGAACCAAATTACATTTAACTATTCGATGCAAGGAATCAGTTTGAGACGGGAAAGCTGTATTAAAGATTTTGGTCTCATGCTTGATAGCAAATTGTCCTTCTGTGACCATATTTCATATATTTCTTTTTTTTCAAGGGCGTCGAAGAAACTTAGTTTTATATTTCGAATGAACAAGACATTTGGCATAAGAGCTTTATATGTCGCTCTGGTTCATTGTTCGAATACTCGGCGGTTGTGTGGTCACCTTTTTATCGAAACGGAGTGCAGTGTGTTGAGGCAGTGCAACGGAAATTCGTTCGCTTTGCTCTTCGTCATCTACCCTGAAGAGACCCAATAAATCTTCCTAGTTACGAGCACCGTTGTAACCTAATTGGACTTGAAACGGTTAGTGCTCGGCGCAAAGCCTCAAATGCTGTGTTTATATCCGACTTGCTTTTGAACTGTCGTACTCTTGTCAGTCAACTGAACATAAACATCAGGCGCAAAACTTTTAGAACTAATAATTTTCTCATCACTGAGGAAGTGCGAGAATGAATTATGGGTTCAACGAACCAATGTCAAGTATGTCCAGACTGTTCAACCGATTTTACACGTCCGTTGATTTTAACTTGTCCCGTGTTTTCCTTAATCGTCTTTACAGTAATATTTTCAAAACTTGATTCATAATCTCATAGGGTTACTGTGCCCTAATTCATCTTAGCACCTCTATTCATCCTACCCATTTGAACACATTAGTTAGAGCAGTGTCTGCTATCTCTATTCAACGCATTAGCTCAAATGGTAGGATGAATAAGGGTGCGTTGTACTCAACTTTTCGCTTCGCTCTAACGCGAGTATTTTACATCTTCCAAGCCAGATTTTTTATTGATTTGCTTCTTAAGAACGAAGCAAAGATGTTGATACCTATTTAAGCGCAATCCAATCAGTGTAAGCCGAGATATCGGCAAAATAGTGTGACATCGTTACTAATGAGACGAATAAGGATACGTCTACCCTAAATGTATTGTTAGTTTATTATAAAATATAAAATCGCCATTAGTCGGAAGTATATTAGCAAATTCACTACGAGGAAAAAATGGTCCTAACACCCTAACCACCATGTGCTGTTAGGCCCCAGACATCACTTCATAAAAAGTTTAGTAATGTCTCCCAAGGAAGTTGGATTGATTTGCAGTCTTCGACAAAGTTGTGGGCAATAAAATAATCTTTCTTATTTTCACTTGCAGTGATAAACTGATGCATACAGTACCACCTATCGGTGAACTTTCAAGTTACATGGAGAAATGTAAATTTTCGAAAAATCCCATGCAAGCTTCGAACACAGGGTTGAAATAGACTCAGGGGCGCACAGTGGGGCCGGGCCGGCCAAAACCTCCAAACTTTGTTGTCGATTTTCAAACCTTTTATATTTTTTTCTAAATGTACTTTACCTAAAGCCAGTATTCGCCAAATTTTTGAGTCAATCGATTGAAAAATATAAGTGCTACATTTTTTTGAACCGTACAAGGTCTTGAAAATTTGCAAGAATTTGAGTGACAAAAAGTTTTTGTTCATTCTAATTCATCTCGCTTTAATAGGTACTATAACGTTAATTTAAAAACACATATAGGCGTTTCTATTAGAAAATCATCTCAGGAATTTAATGGTGTATTTCGATTTGAGAAATAATGAGTATTTAAAAAGATACTAATAAAATCATAATAACTATGTTTTTTAACACGGACTTATTTACATTCGGAGTATCTCTTTATCGGTAAAACCGTGTTGAAGGATCTCATCTAGTACAACTGACGTAGAATTTTATCTATTTTTCAAAAATCATAGTGCCATCTTGCGCCGAAAGTTGATATTTGGACATTTGTAAAATTAGTTTTTTTCATGGAGACGCATGGTATTTTTTGATTTTATGAATTTTTGCATTATTATTCACCGGTGGATTTCTTTTCTGAACACTGCTTGTAAATTCAGGGTTTGGGGCGATTTACTTTATACAAATATAAGTATGCCTTAATCGTCTTGCAACTATGACTCTTGTTTCTACATTTTCACAGTTATCTGCAGTATAGAAAAATTCAAATAAATGCAAGCCAACGAGGAAAAACTAACTGCAACTATTATTATATCTTTCCATGAATCCTATCTCTTTAGTAGGTATTGGTCGTTAGCTTTACTTGTGACCGATGTAAAGTAAACACGTGAGTGTGAGAAGTGTTCTTTTTTACCCGATTTTTAGTTATTGGCCAGTAATGCAACATTTATTTTCAAGTGCAAACTCCCTATTGAATTTATCACAATCAACAATAAAATTCAAAATCTCCCTCAATAATTCACTTCCAAATTGGCGAGAAATTCATGCAAAAACGCTTACACCTCTATTTCAAAGCATTCACATACAGTGCAAATTATAGAAAGGAATATGGTAAAAATGCTCAGCATGTTTTCGTACGCAAAACCAAGTCAGTACCCACAAGGAGAGATATTCATATCATCATTGGAATTGAAAATCAATGGAAAAGTATTGAGCAGCTTAGCTGCAGTATGCATCGTATGAGCAACTGTGAATAGAGCATAGTAGAGCATGATTTGAGATTTTCATCAAAATCAAATAAACCTGTCATCTTTTAATAGCTTTGGCGATAACTATAAATAAATAAACCAATAAAAATTTAAGGCATTCTATCAAAAACCTTAAGACATGCTTTTTTTATAACTATTCTAAACGCATACGTTTGTAAATAATTAAAAAAGAGCTATGAAGGGATTATTTTTTCTACGATGGTATTCAGATAGGACTGAAGATCTAAAAACAAATTTATAAAATTACATAATTTTTTATTCAACAGATTTCGATAAATTGGAACCACCCTATTTAACTCGTTACTAAGGACTACCCAAGGAAATCAAAATGTTTCTGTTCACTTATGAAGTATCTGTTTTGACAAGTTTATAAAAGTCACTTTCGCGAAATTTAAAAAAAAAAACTTTTAGGACCACCCTAGGCTATCTAATTTTCATTGTAGCGTCCTAATTTAATCAAAATCGAGCTCCGCGGTTTTGTATGGAGTGGATCCACTGTGGGGCGGGTCGATTAAGTCTTCAACAATTATTATATTTTATAGGTAGGATGCTATGAAATACAATTGTGCATACGATAAACTGGCCGCTTAAACATTGTATGATCTACCAGTTTCAGCATGCTCTGTATTATGAAAGAAATTAATCGCGGTTAAAACATTTATTAGTTGATTTGTATTCATGATGCACAACGGGGTCGATTTTTTACTTGTGAACTTTGTTATATGTAATTATTAGATGCGTTATATCAAACCATTCAACTTAAATATCTTAATAGTCTGATTGTCTGTGTTTTGAATGGATTCATTTCTCAACTATTGACTTCGTTCGGATGGAGCCTATATTTTAATTAATTTTCGTGTAGACAAAATTTATTTCATCAGAATTTTCCTATATTGCATATAAAAGTGACAAAAATATGTTTTCATAGGATTATAATGAAAAATCACATATTGTATACATAATTTAAATCATAGCGAACTGATTGAACAAATTTTATAAAATATTCGTATGATTTCCATACGAAAAAAATTGTGGCTAAAGTATATATCCTTATAAAGTTTCTGTCTAAAGTTTGCATGAAAAGACATTTGATAAATTATATGAGCTATGATTTTTTTTACCGAGGTTCCAGTATTATGATATAAATACCTCTTTTAAATATGATTGATTGTAACAGTATCCACTATCCAAAAAACTGACAAAGAAATACCATTGACGTTTTACAAAGCAGAAGCAACAGACTAATTAGGCTTGTTTTATATCTTCACTCTTTTACGATTGGCTTATACTTTCATGTACATTTTACTCCTGTGTGATACGGACAAATCAAAAACGATTGACGATGATGATGATGATGTTGATGGTGTGATGGTCGCTATTCCGCTCGACATAACAGATGCCCCTAATTGGCGGCACGTGGAACTATATGGTGTGTGCAATCTTCACGCTCGGTTATCTGCAAGTGTTCGTCACCTTCTGCCGAACGTTCCGGGAAGGTGGCATCGGTAAAAATGGCTCGACAGTCGCTGTAAGGATTAATTGATTGGTTGTATTACCTTCTTTCCAAAACTACCATTCCCCTTGTTAGGATTATATATTTTTGAGGGATTACCACAAAGAGGACGGTAGATAATCTGACACGACCAACCAATAGCACCCATTCGCCACTACTCGCGTAGTTGCACTTTACCTAACTGTTTACTAGCCAGCCTACTGATCAGCATTGCTTTGAGTAAACCGACTAACAGACGAGGGGTTCGTTGGGTGAATGCAACGTTTGCTTTATGTTGTCATCGGTAGACCAACCAGACGCTGCTCATATGCACTGAATTCAGATGATGCACGCACATCGGGATATTTTTTCAAAGTTACATATAAAAATCATAATTTTAAATCATTTCGTAACCTGATTTTGGTTTTAATTAATTGTTTTTATCCTCCACATTTCTAACATGGCGTCACCTATAACAACAACCACCACAATCAAAACATAATCCACAACCGATAATGCCACTACTACTACTACAACTACTACTACTAAAACTACCACCGCTGCTACTACAGCTTCCGATTATGGGTGGAATCGACATTAGGATAGTGCCACTTTATTTTGCCGTTTTTGTGTTTGGGCTGTTAGCCTACGAGAACGCGTCCGTGATCTTCACGGGAGGCGTCGGGAAAAATGGATCAACAGTAGCTGTAAGGATCCCCGTGGCGAATAGGCGGAAAGCCACGGGATGAGTGTTGTTGTTGTTTTTTTGTGTGTGTGCGTGTTCGTGTGTTACTTTGTTTCTGTATAGTTGTGTTACTTTAGTGTGCTAGTATGTTGGTATTGCGTTTGTGTATTGTACTTTAATCTTTAGTCTTATAAACATATATCGAGTGTAGTTAACTGCATCGTAAAACATACGTTAATATGGCAACGTCACGCCATTTTACTGTTCGATCACTGTCTTCTCAGGCAATCTACCAAAAAGATCATTCGCTCATCTGTTATACGACGCCTAATTGATGCTCGGTTGCTCTGATTGAATTATTTTCATTCTCACTCTATATATTCGCACAGTGGCAGGGTACCGGACGACGATAGGCTCAATTGAAATGAACTTGAATAAATAATTAACGAACAGAGCGTGTGAATTATTGTTAGGTTGCGGGAAATGATAACGACATTACGCTTGGAAGCTAATACAATTTGCTATCGCAGGGAATTATTTCAGAATTTGTGAAAAGAAAAGTATCGTAGATTTTGTAATTTAGATGTAATTTTGTTTTTTTTTTCAAATTCCTATGGTGCACAGTGGGTAAATATCGACAAAATCCCACCTGAATAGACTGCCCCACGTATGAGTGTCGAACGTTGGTAATTTTTGTTTGCACAGTCTGAATATTTAGTTGATGATGGTTTCATTTTGCGAAACCCTCTCAAAGTTGCTCAGTATAGCCCACATCTCCATAAATTATTGACAAAAAGACACAGTCATCGAATTTGTTTTGATCGCGAAAACTCGATTTTCGTACCATAGTGTCTTTTTTGCAATTTGTATAGATATGGTAGAGTTTGGTGATTAATCATGTACTTCCACAGACATTTGAAATAAACTTTTACAGATATTTTATCAAAACGTATTGCATCCCTTTTTGTGGAGAACTGTATTTTGGCATGGTCCGTCCTTACAGGCTTCAGGCCCTTTCTGAGTCGCTTCGTGGATATAGCCATCCATGAAGCGACTCAGAAAGGACCTGAAAATAGTTAATAGTGTAACCCTTTCATGGCCAACTGTTTTCTAGTGCCTTTAGGGTTCCAAGACTAATTTTTTTCATAATACTTTTTCTGACCAAGATTGCTTCTTCTCTCGAAGTGTTAGAAGTTGTTCAGTTTTTACCTTCCGATGCTCGTAGCATTAGTGTGTTCTAGAATTTTGGCATTAGTCAAACTGCATCGAAAAGGTAGTCGAAGGTTGTCTAAATTGATAGGCTTTATCAGTTTTCAATAATATTTCAAGACAACGAAGATATATCAAAATTTTATTTCTTAACATCAACTGAAATTGTTCCTGACAGCACTGTACAGGTGGATTCAATCAGACCAATGGCAATAACTTCAGTTCAACCGGTAATTCTCATAACTGTTAGTGCTCAAGTGAAAGGTATTAGTCCCAGTTATTAGCCTTACATGTTTTTATGAGCAAATGTTGTCTAAACCAAAAGTTATAGCTGCTGGAAAACGTTGTTGTTTATAAGCAACATTGTAATGAAAGGGTAAGAGGTGCCCACTAGGGTGAGACAAAAATTAGATTCTTGCTCCGAGCAACTTTTTAGGTACAATTTGGGTCCTAGAACAACTGTGCAAATTGGGGAGTGGGCGTAGCGTATTGGTAAATCGATTGCCTTGTACGCAGCGCACCTGGGTTCAAGTCCCGACCCCGCACATAGGGTTAGAAATTTTTCCTAAGAGATTTTTCTAACCCGAAGAGGCGAATGACCTTAAGGTTAAAACCTCTATAATTAAAAATAAAAAAAAAACTGCAAATTCTGACCTTGATCCCTGAAACTATATTTTTGCGCCCACTGTTTAAAGTTTACATGGGATTTTGCATGGGAAAATTAACTTTCACAAAATAAGTCCTCCAGGAGTCTCCCATTACCTCCTAAAATAAATCGTAATGTGGTTTTTATAGGAAATTTACAAAGAAACAAAGTCTCAAAGACTACGAAACTATTTGAGGCTTGAGAAAAAAGTTATTAAGCAGAAACCGATTGATGCTCTAACGATTAATAAAATATATATTTATTCTAGCACCACTGCTGGTGGTTGTTTAACTATATGCAATTTTGTTTTGATCTTCTCTTTATGTGCGTAAATCAATTATCGGAACTGTTTGGCCATTTCACAGGAGTTTTGGGGGATAAATTGAGGCTTCTTTTGTACATAATAAGAGTAAGTTAAAATTTTTGTATATAATTCTACCGTCAGCAGCAGTGATGCTATAAAAATTGAAATTTTCATCAATCTCCAGGGCATCAATTGATTTTGGCTTAACAACTTTTTCCACAAGCATCGGATCGTTTCACGGGCTTCAAGACCTAATTTCCTTGACAAATTTCCTATAAAAATCTGACATCTATTTATTTTTGAGAGGTAACGGGCGACTCTTGAAAAAATTATTTTGCAATAGTCGATTTTCTTATGCGAAATCCCATGTAAACTTTAAACCGTGAGCGCAAAAATATAGTTTCACCGATCGAGTTTAAAATTTGCAGAGTCGTTCTGGTACCTAAATGGGACCCAAAAAGTTACTCGGGGCGAAATTTTATTTTTTTTTTCATATAACCGTCTCCCACTCTAGTGCCTACGTGGGTTTCGTATACCGTATAATGTTGTTTTTAAGGCTCTGAATTGTGCTCAGTGGCGTAGTAAGAAATTTTTTCGGAGGGGGCGGATATGAAGATGTTTTGTATATATACAAACAAAATGTTCAAAAACATTCTGAGCAGTAAAAAAATGTTCAAAAACCAACAACTCAGGGAACGGGTTTGGGTAGTTAAGGTAGGAATTGAGTCTAGAATTAATGCTCTTCCCCTACAAGGACAATCTAAGCGGCAAACTTCAGACTGTCTAATTTACTGAGCCCTTCAATGGCAACCTAATTTACTGAGCTCTCCAAGGCAACGGAGGATTTGACTACGTCAGTGCAGTTGAGGACGGGAATGAACCAACTCCCACGTTGAGGGAAGTTAAGGACGCCATCCAACAGCTCAAGAACCACAAAGCAGCTGGCAAAGATAGTATCGCAGCAGAACTCATCAAGTTGGGCCCGGAAAAGTTGGCCACTTGTCTGCACCGGTTAGTAGGCAGGATCTGGAAAACCGAACAGCTACCGGAGGAGTGGAAAGAAGGGGTGATCTGCCCCATTCACAAGAAAGGCGACCATTTGGAGTGTGAGAACTTCCGAGCGATCACCATTTTGAATGCCAAAGTGCGATCCCAGATCATCTTCCATCGTCTATCACCTAAAGGAAATGAGTTCGTGGGGAGTTATCAAGCCGGCTTCATCGATGGCCAGTCGACAACGGACCAGATCTTCATCATACGGCAAATCCTCCAGAAATGCCGCGAATACCAGATCCCAACGCACCACCCGTTCATCGACTTCAAGGCGGCATACGACAGTATCGACCGCGTAGAGCTATGGAAAATCATGGACGAAAAGAGCTTTCCCGGGAAGCTGACTCGAGTGATCAAAACAACGATGGACGGTGTACAAAACAGTGTAAGGATTTCGGGTGAACTTTCCAGTCCATTCGAATCTCGACGGGGACTGAGACAAGGTGATGGACTCTCGTGTCTACTATTCAAAATCGCTCTGGAAGGTGTGATGCGACGAGCCGGGCTCAACAGCCGGGGCACGAGCTTCTCGAAATCCGGCCAATTTGTATGTTTCGCGGACAACATGAACATTTGGAACGGTGGCAGACCTATACACCCGCCTGAAACGCGAAGCAGCGAAGGTCGGACTGGTGGTAAATGCGTCCAAAACACAGTATATGCTGGTTGGCGGAACCGAAAACGACAGGATCCGTTTAGGAAACATCGTTACGATCGACGGGGATACCTTCGAGGTAGTGGAGCATTTTGTATACCTAGGATCTTTATTAACGGCTGACAATAACGTGAGCCGTGAAATCCGAAGACGCATCATCAGTGGAAGTCGAACTTTCTATGGGCTCCAGAAGAAACTGCGGTCAAGAAAGATTCACCCCCGCACCAAATGTACCATGTACAAAACGCTTATAAGACCGGTGGTTCTCTACGGGTATGAGACTTGGACCATGCTTGAGGAGGACCTGCAAGCGATAAGAGTTTTCGAGCGACGGTTGCTAAGGACGATCTTCGGCGGTGTGCAGGAGAACGGTGTGTGGCGGAGAAAGATGAACCACGAACTCGCTGCACTCGATGGCGAACCCAGTATAGGTGGCCAAAGCTGGAAGGATACAGTGGGCAGGGCATATTGCAAGAATGCCAGACAACAATCCTGCAAAGATGGTGTTCGCTAATGATCCGGTTGATACAAGAAGGCGATGAGCGCAGAGAGCACGATGGGCGGACCAGGTGGAACGTGATTTGGCGAGTGTTGGGCGTAACCGACGTTGGAGAGCTGCAGCTACAAATCGAGTATTATGGAAGCAAATTGTTGATTCAGTGTTATCATGAAATTGATGTTGAACTAAATACATGAAATGAATGAGCCCTTCAATTCCCTTGTGCCATTCAGTACCACTTCCTCGTTGAGCTTCCGACTGGTTCGTGAATCACGCGGTCTAGTCCCCGACGATAGATCTAGCCTACTCCGACAGAGAATTCCCCGGCGAGAGAAGTTCTCCCGAGATCGAGCCAATGAGCTAAGTGCCGAGGTCAGCTCGGAGATTCCGGTGAAGCAGGGTGTCCGGTTCACTGGTGCCCCGATGACCCACGACTAGTTGTGTCTCGTCGCTGCCTACTCAGTTTAGTCCCCAGCGGTGAATCTAGCTTACACTGACGGAGAGTTCCCTGGCGAAAAAAGTTCTCCCAATATCGATTCTTCGTTGGTTTTCGCTATTTTTCTATCGGAACAATCGGTGGGGTGCCGTGGTCGGTCTGGCGAATCCGCATGGAGCGTGACGTCCGGTTCGCTGACGTTTCGACGACTCATACTCGGTGCTCTGTTGCAGTCTACTCGACTAGTCCTCGGCGGTGGATCTATCTTATTCCTGCGGTGATTGCTCTCCCGAAACCGTTGCTCGATGTCCATTCCGTTGTAAGACGGTCATGATCTACATCATATCTCTGTTTACTGCGTTCCACGTCTTTGCGTCGCTTGTCATTCTGTAGGCTACATTATCCGGGTTGATGTCCGGTCCTCCCGTTTTAAGTCGCTCCCTACACGTCACTTCAAACCCCGGACATTCAAAGACACTGCAGCGTCTCCTCGACGTTCTCACACTCCGGGCACAGTGTTGACGTTGCGTGCCCACACCGATGAAGATACTCTTAAGCAGCCGCGGCTCGGTAGGAGCTGTTTCAGCTGAAAGCTCATCTCTCCGTGCTTTCTATTGACCCACGTCGACAGGTTTGGATGAGCCGGTAGGTCCACTTTCGTTTCTCCGTACTGTCCCATTCCTGCTGCCGCGTCACAATCGAATCGATTCTCACCATCTTCCTCACGTTTCTGACGTTTCATTGATTGTAGCACTTGATATCCTCCGTCAGAGTGATGCAGATGAGAACCATCTCGGCGATAAGGCATACTGCCTCCGGTACGCAATCGCAACTCGTACGACCAGCATTCGAAGCGTCCTGTTCGGCTTTTCGCGGTTCTACGTGGTTTTCAGCGCCGCACCCCAAGCAGGAGCCCTATATCGCAATATCGATGACGAAACACTATATAATGGACCGACATTTCGCACGTGTAATCAATGTGGTTGTTAAAGCTCAATCAGTCGTCGATTATCACTCCCAATTGCTTCAGTGCACGCTTCGATGCAATCGCTTTGCAGTTGCTGTCCAACAACAAATCCGTCTTGTGGTAAGCTATTTGCAGCTTGACCCGTTCATCCAGCTCTCGATCGCATCTATTGTCTCCGTCACCGACACCTCCATTTCTTCAAGTGTCTCACTCATCACCGTCAGTGACACGTCGTCCACGAAACCCACGATTTTCACTTTCCTGGGCAGCCGCAGTGTTAAGACCCCATCGTACATCCCATTCCGAAGAGTTGGACAGAGAATGGAGCCCTGAGGAACGACCGCTGAGACTCGCATTGCCTTGTGCCCTTTGTTCGTCTACTCTGGAAGTTCACTACCCGAGCCGTCTATGTGGAAGTTGCTCACAGGCTTTCCACACCACAGTTGTTCACAAGCTTTCCACAGCCTTGTTTTCTCTTGCTGTATGCAGAAGCCGTTTTCACTTCATTGCTGCCCATTGCTGCTTGTCGCCAGCCTCGCAGTCTTCGGAGGGTCCGCAGGTCGTCCTCTATCTGGTCGATCCACCGTGCTCGCTGTGCGCCCCGTCTTGTTGTTCCTGTAGGGTCGCCCTCAAGAATCATCTTCACCGGATCATCGTCTGACATTTTTCCGACGTGTCCAGCCCATCGCAATCATCCTATTTTTGCGGTATGCGCGATGGATAGTTCTTCCAGCAGTTGATGCAACTCATGGTTCATTCGCCTGCGCCACGTTCCGTCTTCTATCTGCACGCCACTATAGATGGTACGCAACACCTTTCGTTCGAAAACTCCAAGGGCGCGTTGGTCCTCCACGAGCATAGTTCAGATCTCGTGGCCGTAGAGGACCACCGGTCTAATCAGCTTCTTGTAGATAATCAACTTCATGCGGCGGCGAATTTTGTTCGACCGGAGCGTCCTCCGGAGTCCAAAGTAGGGACGATTTCCTGCCAAGATTCGTCTCTGAATTTCTCTGCTGGTATCATTGTCGGTGGTTACCAGTGAGCCCAAATACACGAATTCGTCAACCATCTCGATTTCGTCACCGTCAATCCGAACTCGGGATGGGAGGTTCACATTGTCGTCTCTAGAACCTCTTCCTCTCATGTATTTGGCTTCGAAACGTTGATGGCAAGTCCAATCCTGCTGGCTTCAGCTTTCAGTCTGATGTACGTGTCCGACATCGCTTCAAAGTTCCGTGCCATTGTGTTAATGTCCTCGGCGAAGCCAAGAAGCAGGACGGACTTCTTGAAGATCGTGCCACTCGTGTCTATCCCCGCTCTCCTTATTACACCTTCTAACGTAACAGTGAACAGCAGGCACGATAGACCATCGCCTTGCCGTAACCCTCTTCGAGATTCAAAGGGACTCGAGAGTGTCCCTGATACTCGAACAACGCACATCACCCGATCCATCGTCGCTTTCCACACCCTCTTGCATCAAATGCACCCGTCGCTTCATATGTCGACGAGGAGCGCCACTGGAAATCTACTCCGACAATAGTACCAACTTCCAAGGTACCGAACGACTGCTGCGGAAAGAACTGAAGAACGTACACGGAAAATTAGCAGCGACGTTCACCAACGCATATACCAAATGAATCTTTATCCCGCCAGCTGCACCTCATATGAGAGGCGCGTGGCAAAGGATGGTGCGATCGATAAAGTCAGCAATGGAAGCAGCTTACAACAACGATCACAAACGACGACGAAGGGTTGGTGACACTAGCCGTAGAAGCTGAGGGTATAGTGAACAGCCGGTTACTTACCTACCTTCCCGTAGATGCTGCTGGAGTAGAAGTCCTAACCCCAAATCATTTCCTGTTGGGAAGTTCCACAGGTGTTCGTTAGCCTACAATACACTTCAGTGATCTTGCCACCGGCGTGAAAAATTCCTGGAACCAAATACAACATCAGCTGGACGTCTTCTGGAAGCGCTGGATACGGCAATATCTTCCGATGCTGACTAAGCAAATGGAGTGGTTCGGAGAAGTGAAACCAGTGGCCGTCGGAGATTTGGTCCTCATAGCAGATGAAGTCCGCAGGAATGGCTGGACGCGTGGAAAAATCAAAGAATTCATGGCTGCGGAAGACGGACGAGTTCGATTAGTGATTGTTCAAATTGCGAGAGGGATGTTGTGCAGACCGGTATCGAAGCTAGTCGTGTTGGTGGTTAAATTGGATGATAAAACTGGGACGAGATGCTTTTCTAACTGTGTAGGGGGCCTGATGTTTAAAAGTAAGGTGAGAATTTAACGTCCCTTTCAGATTCTTCACGTGAGCAACGCATTCGATTTCTGTATCCCGTAGACGGTATGTAAAGAAAAGCGGTTCGTGAGCCTGAGATCATCGAGCACTTCTTCGGATTTACACCCATGCTACACCAATCAGCGAATGATTCATACTGTTTTTGGAGCAAACATCTTGAGATCGTCTGTGAAGGGCAGGCGTGGAGTCTTTAGCATTAGATGGACGTCATTTAAGTGAAGCAGAAACATCAACGGTCCTAAGTGACTTCCCTGGCGTGAATGTCGTTGCCTGATAATTTCCAATGACAACCAACTATATCTCTATATCAGAAAGATGGGAAAAAGCCATGCTCTAAATATATGAAGAAGAGGAGTCACCAAACGTCGATGTACCCGTTAGGTCCCGGATTAAAAGGTGATTTAAACCGAGAACAAGGTCTGCTAATCATCGATATCGATTGCGCTCAGAGATTGACCCACGATCGGAACTTCACTAATGGCGAGCTCAATTTGATCAACTGTTCAAGCCTCATCAGTGAACACATTCGTGATTTTCTCCGAAAAAAAGTTTGCATATACCTTGGGATGGGGTATCTGTGCTGCGATTGAAGGTTATAGACGACGGCAGCCCAGATTTTTTGCGCTGCTCATTCACATATTTCCAGAAGCGAACACAGTTGTGGCAATCTGTAGAGGATGGTGTGTTACTGGTTTTACTAGATCACTATTGATGTGGCATAAACTTGATCGCTGATAACTCGAAGGCCAAGATGACGAACATTCTCGTTGACAATAGGATTTATTTTTAGTAGCATGGCTGAGCTGTAGCTGTCAAGAATCCGAGTAAAGGGGGGAAGATTTCCCCGAAATGCTAGGGCGATTGAACTCTTTTCATATGATAATCTCATCAACTGTTTTTAGCATCTTCGGGGATAAGAGAAACTGAGCTGCAGTGTGCGTCAACATATTTGACAACACGGACTCGGACGACTGGGACGTACAACGCATGCAAGTATAATTTAGATCACCAAGCCTTATTACACTGTTCAATACAAGATCAGAACGAAAAAAATGGTGAACATTTGGGATTCCTGGAAACCCCTGGTGAAAGCATTTTGAAAAAAAACTGCAACGAAGCTTCACAGTTTAAAGTTGCACGCACACAAGGCGACAGGACACACGCCACACAAAATCTTCGCTATGAACTTTGTTCTTCCTATGCAAACGCTGTTGCTGCTGAGATGGCGCATTATTCATAATTTAAATCGACTGTTTTTTCAACGGTTCCTCAGACATTTTTACACTTAAATACCTCTAAAACTTCAATATAACTTGAGCCAATTGCGTTTCTCGCTATAGTTGAGTTACCAAGCTGAATTTCCACATTCTGAAAACGCCACTTTGTAGAGATTTTTCAGACAAGTAATGTGCCATATCTAACTTAGTTTACCGCAAAATGGCATTTGTCATAAGATACCTCAACAGCTTCCCAAGCCGTTTGGATTTCGTATTGGACATTCAGCTACTCATCAACTTGTATGAGTAACTAACATGATAAAGGTAAATATCTCAGAAGACTACTGAAGTTGAATTTAACGGGGTAAGATCAAGTTAAATACTTTGTTTGATTTACGATGAAAAGCATACTTTCAAGGATTACGTTGAAGGAATCCAAGCGAAATGTAACAAATATATAAAATGATTATACCCCCTTATAAACAGGAATTTTAGGCACTGCCTAAAGAACAAACTATTATTTTTTACCAAATATTTAAAGCGGCAATGCTATATGCAGTGCCACTTTGGGCAAGTTGTTGAGCTACTAGGAAGAAAACACATCAAAGAATTTAGAACAAAATTCTGAAAATGATTTTGAAGTGTCCTCCTTGGTTTAGCACAAACGAATTGCACAGAATCTCAAACATAGAAACATTAGAAATTATGACGAACACTATTATACTTTTAAGCAAGCTATTGCGATACAACCGCACACGTCATGGGTGGCGATGCCGTGTGGCATCACACGCAATGAATGGGTTAATTAACGTCAGAGCACGTGGTCCCATCTTGTGTCGGATAGTCGTCTATTGACGGTATGGTAACGCCAACCGTGTGACCCATTTGGGCTTCTGCGGTGGCATCAAGGGTATGAAGATTCACAAAAATTGAAGCTGAGCGTTGCCGTCAAGGGTGCGATTTAACCACTCCATATAATGCTTACGGTATTTATCTAATCACTTAATAAGCTAGTGCAGAAATTGGTTCAACAAAATTCAATTTTTACTAACCTTAATCTAATCCAGTGTGTGCTTGATTGCTGCTGTTTTTAAGCTGCTGTTGTTTGATCTAATAAATATATCGCTTGCAAAGTAGTAATCACGCTTGGATCCCTCGGGGGATAAAACCAAAACTAGGATCTAAAACACAAATCACCTAACCTGACACCTCAGAACACGAAGACGGTCAAATTTTCCCATTGTAACTACCACCGTACATCTATTTTTTGTCCTCACCTATACTTTGTTTTCCATTTCCCTTCTAGAACTTCATCATCCTGTCATGTTCCTGTCTCTATATGATGAAAATGAATGCTTTTTATTCGACTTCATATATGTTCAAACGTAATTTAAAACAGATACGACAACCAACCATCACAAAAAGCATTCGTTTTCGTTCATCATCTTATCACTCAGTTGCTGTTCAGTTCCAAAGTTTCTTTATTAACGCCTCCGCTTCTATTTCCATCCGCTTCAATATCTACGGACTGTACACCGCGGGAACCCCGCGTGGATCTACAGGGAACCAGCGTGCTATCGCCCATCATACCGTTCCTGTTCGTTGTCGTACCCGCGTACGTAATTTCGCAAAAGTCCACCGATCACATCTACGAAAATCACCCGTCGCTCTACATCATGGCCTTCGGAATGATCACGGCTAAGGTGACCAACCGGTTAGTGGTAAGTACCAACTTAGAACCATTCTCTGTACTTGGAAGTTTTGCTGACATCTCATTTTCCGTAGGTCGCCCATATGACTAAAAGCGAGATGGAGTATTTGGACTGGGGCTTGATCGGGCCGCTGTGTCTCTTCCTGAATCAGTACTTCAACAGTTTTCTGCCAGAGTACTACTTGCTGTGGTTCGCGATGCTGTGGTGTTCCGTCGATCTAGTTCGGTACTGTGGACAGGTAAGTCTCCCCTTGTTTTGAGGTTTTCCAACCGATCAAAGGCTCATTCCCAAATCCGATCAGGTGTGTCTGGAGATTTGTGCCTACCTGAAGATCGAGCTGTTTCGTATCCCGTACCCGCCAAGACCACTAATGACATCACAAGGTACGAATCCACCCCATCAACAACATCACCACGAAGGTAAAAACGGTACACATAATACCCACCAACAGCAAACGCAGTCCCAGCTGGCAAATAGAAAGCATCAGACACGCGCTAGCAGTAGGAAGCATAATTCCCATCAGTAACCAGGGTAGCCCCGGTCTGTTTTTTTTCGATTCGTATAGCTTATAAACATGGTATCGTCAGAAGTTCACAATCGGAACGCGTCGTCCGTTGGCGGAGTCGGGGCGTAGTTGGGAGTGTGTTAGTTTTTTGAGGGAGAAAATAGCTGTCTTGTAGTGGGGTATCATCGTTGTACAGAGCCAGGAGAAAATAAGTCATGCCAGTACTCTAGAACGTAAAGAAATGTAGGAATGTGTTTTCTAATACTTTTGAAGAAGTAAACTACATACTTTCGAGAGGTTAGCCTTTCTCCGGAAGCGCCTTTTACAGACGCCAAGTTTAGAGATTAGAAGCTAGGGGTTCAAAACTGATACTGTTAAGCGAATAATCGAGAGTGTTAGTGAAAGTCAAACCTACTCGCATAATAGTACTGTCGTACCCGTGTAAGCAAGTATGTTCTAGCGTCAGTTTGATGACTCGGGCGTACAATGTCGGAAACAAAACTGCTAGGAATCTAAAATGTACACCTAAGTCAACGAAAGAATGTTTTTGTGTGATTCAATGGAATTGTTCCAGCCAACCAATTTCGTGTATATATCTCCCCCGTAGCCAAAGTTTACTATGCTTGAGTGAGGACAATTCAAAGCAGTTTAATTCTCACAGGGCAGAAGCGTTTCGACCAGGTTGGAAAAGAGTGCGTGTGTGGATCGTGGAACTTACAGGTGAATTGTTTGTATTTTTCAAGGCTAATTATCTGATTGCTTTCTTATTGAGGCTGAGGCCTAATCAGACCTAGGTAATCAAATTGTATTTGCATATATTTCTTTTATCAATAGTAACCGAAGAATCCAGTTATTGCCTCAACCCATTGTCGAATGTGGATTTCCAGTTTGGCCGGTTTTGAAGGGGATGGTATATCACTTTAGCTGGTCTTTTAGCATTTGCCTAACATGTACAGATCACAGCAGTCTAGTTGAACGTCAAACAAAATGTAGCAAAACGTTCAATATGCATTGTGCTACGTCCATTGCATTTTAACACTCCTCTCCGTGAACGAAAGCTGCTTACTCATTGCTGCAACTCGAGTGTTTCACGAAATGCTGCGTTTTTAGATGGACCTTACGGTCATGATATCAGATACTACGGTTAAGAAAAGAGACTAGAATAACGAAGAGACGCCATGTTTCGTTTGGAATTCCAATTTAACTCTCAATGTCATTCCAAACGACCATAAATGTCAATCATAAAATAATCATCATTTGTGGCATTGTTTACTTTCTTATTGTTATCCCATCCATTACAATTACTAAATGTTTTAAAGATAAAAGTTATATCCTCAAACCAAATTTGTTACAATACCATCGAGTTCAGAAACGCCAACGAGAAAATGGCATGGTTTGCTGGGAGGACGAAATTCAGCATGAGGGTTATGAATATCAAATGATGCAAACATTTAAAATGAAAGCCATTCCGTTATTGGTCTGAATCAGCAAAACAAAGCAAAGCTCTTTTGTTCCCAGCAAACTGACAAAACAGGAACATATGTACAAGACTTCAATCACGCCTCTTTTTGTTGCGGATCCGCTTGCTATCGAAAAAATCGCAATTGTTCTTGTTCTAATGTAGTTTTGTTGCTGCGAAATTCCATTCCATATAAAACCATGTTTTAGCTGGTCGAGAAACTAGAAATTGCAGTAGATTTTTATTTTGGGTAAAAGAAACAAACGGAATAACAACAAACAAGTTTTGTGAGGCTTGCACATTTTCAATGTTGCTTGTGACTCGTAGCTTGGTTGCTAGTTGAATTGTTTTCACTGAATTAAGATGGCGTCTCTTTGTTATTCTAGTCTCTTTAATTCAAACCTATTTAGTCGGTGAGAAAAGTTTTTCTTATGAAATCCATATGAGATTTGTTATTGATTCTATAAAATTATACTTTGTTTTTCATATACGTCACTTTTGTGAAAAGTTCATAATTGATTGTATGTGGTTTCCCAGAATACCATTTCCCGGAATGTCATTTCCCGGAAAACCATTTCCCGGAATGTACTATGTATTTCTCGGAATATCATTTCCCGGAATGTACCATTTCCTGGAATACTATTTCCCGGGATGTACCGTTTCCCGGAATACCATTCCCCGGAACGTACTTTTTCTCGGCAATTTGTTATACTATTGAAATCTGAAGTATTTTGAGAACATTTGCATTTAGAACTATGTTGCTACTCAAATATTTGTTTGGTTCCCTTCACAGCTTCTCTTTGCTTGCTGATCATTTTAATGAATTTAAAAAAAAACTAATTCTTATCCATATGTTATTTTATTTGAAATCAATATCAATCCAAGGTCCAGAAAACAGCTTATGCTAAAAAGAAGGCGATATCAAAGAAGGTAGTAATTTAATTTAAAATTAATTTCAAAAATATACCACGAAAATTTTAAAGAAGGCAAATCCATTTCATTGTATTTATTGTATTTGAATCAATGACATTCTAAAATTATTTTCATTGATTTGCTGTTGTTCCAAAGAAGTCTAATTCATATAGAAATTTTTAATACGAAGTGAATTTTAAAATACTGAAGGCGTCTTCAATGCACTGTTACTGTAAGCAAATATTAGTGAGAATAAAAATCCAAGGGTATTTTCAGAGAAACTTCATGTAGATTAAAATAACATTCTACAAAAAAATCCAAAGAAGAATGCATATTTATAAGAAGGCAACATTTCATTACATACATTCACAATCTATAAAATTTCAAAGGTTCCAGGAATATTTATAACTAAATTTTAGGGAATGTTTATATTTCTTCGTTGCCTTTTACCTAATCTTCAGGGCATTTTTGGAGTACTAGTGATTGGTTATCATAAAAATGGTGCCAACGTTGTGGAAAATACTACCTTTTCAATTTAAAAAACGGCCGCATTTCGAGGCGTTCTAAATTGATCGTACGAATTTGCACCATACGGCATAAGTTTATTTTATTTGCGCAATAGGGAGATGAATTAAGATCCCAAAAATGGGATTCATAATACGACTTATGCAACACAAAAATATTAATTTCAATTTGTTCAGCATTTTCAGTATTACCACGCGACGAAATCGATTCAAAATAGTAAAAGAATTTAAAATATACCATTTTAACTGAATCCGCAAAATTTGCAACTAATATCAGGCAAAATATAGCGCCTGTTAGTCAGGAATTAGACGGTCATGAATTTATTCACTACCTGCGGTAGGAAATTGGAAAGTATTTGCTACTATTTTGGTACCCATTTAATTCATTGATATCCCATCCATTGGGGTGCTTTTTATTCCCCACTCGATTTGTTTAAATCCTCCCAAGTTTCTTTTTGGTTCAAAACCAAAAGTCGCTCGTAAGCTGTTCATATAATGATCAATTTAGATAAATTTTCCTAACATCGCGGAATCGAGAGGATTCTTCTTCTTCCAATTCTGTTTATTTTCCGTCGGCCTATTTCCGCTACGAGGCCAAACACCGACGCCAGAGAGGTGACACTCCTACTACTATCTGGACTGGATATCGACCCATCAACTCATGGACCAACGGCTTTATTTCCCTTCCGAAGGAAGGCGTGACCTCAGATTTTTCTCACCTCTGAAAAATCTCAACGACCTCGACTGGGATTGAACCCAGACCAACTGGGGTGGGTGGCGGTCACGCTTACCACCCAACCATCGGCGCCGTCATCGAGAGGATTAAATCTTTAAAATGACAGTTTTGCAATCTTGTCGCTATATTGTTTTTTTACCACAATAACCACCAAAGATCATGAAAAGAAAAATTAAAAATATTTTCAATCAACTTTTCATGTTCTAAAGTAGGTAAAATCTCCTAAAACACAATTAGCTGCCTAGCAGGTCTTCCAAAAATAAGTGTGGTCGGTGAGGTACGAGTTTTTTTTATTTTCCGGGAAATGGTATTCAGCGAAATAGTTCCGAGAAACAGTTTTCCGGGAAATGGTTTTCCGGGGAATGGTACATTCCGGGAAACGATATTCCGGGTAATAGTTTTCCGGGAAGTGGTATTCCGGGGAATGGTATTCCGGTAAATGACGTACAACCAATTGTTTCTTATGAGTTCAGTACTGGCCTGGAAGTCCAACCAGGAGCTAATTGTTCCAGGCCAGCACTTTTTGGTTACCGCTGTTTGAAACAAAAGAAGTGAGAATTTTAGTCAAATTGCAACAAAATTTAAAATAATTATTTTATGTATTATTCAATAAATTACTGTGAGTATTAAATCAGTTTACATGGTTATGATTTTTACAGAAGATATCCGATTATTTGAAATGAAATAAGTTGTGCTTATAATTAGTGTCTGACGCGTATTTTATAATTATCAAAATGATTTCAACGCTGTTTTGTGAAAAGGGCGGTACTTACAAATGTAAACATAAGGCTTTTTTCATACATGCGAATGAGGGCTTTAAAACGCAACAAATTAACCTAAAAATTTGGATTCTACGATATTGCTTTCTTAAACTACAGCAAAAAATACATCGGGCGAAACTGTATTTTTGTTTGTTTATTTAAAGTTTCGCCCTCCACGCTCCATGCAAACAAGAAGGGCGATACTTATTTTGCTAGCAGTTTAGAGGTGAAACTGTTTTTTCGAATTTTTTTGGATAATCAAGCTGATACCAGCTGTAAATAGTAACAATGATCGCTCTTGAAAAAACCCGGACGAAATCGGTGGTGTAATACGGTAGTTATTGTAAAATAACATAAGGGCGATACTTCAATGCTGATAGGTGGGACCGAAAAAGTAAACAATCGCCAAATATCATTTTGTCGATTTAAATAGCAAAAACAAATTTTAATTTAATAATTTCAAATACTTTATGCAGTTTTGGGTTTCGATCACTGAATCATGCAATCTAGGATGTAAAAAACACAATAATCCTTAAATAGGAAATAAAACCAAGCCTTGAAATATTCACTGTTGATTTTCTGTGAATGGTGTCACTGCTAGTATCGCCCTTTTCAAGAAAAAGCGTTGGTTTGAGAAGTAACAATCATTATCATTCAGTTGCCCAGTCCAGTTGCACAGTTGTCTAAGCTCAGTTTCCCAGGAAATGTTGACGGAGCGTTGCCCATTATGCACAAATTTTAATATTTTATGAGAGTTTTCTCTTCAATCTTCTGAAGGGATCTACACTTGGCGATTCATTTGTTCCGAATTGAGTTCAACAAGATGACCACACGAATGAACTCATGATGAATGACGTTCATGTTTGACAATTCTCGGTGGTTTGTTTACTTTGTCAGTTGCGTGAGTTCGAGTGCAACGGGTGCCCGTCTGTTACATTCAAACTCCCGTAACTCCCATGTAAACAAACCACCGAGAATTGTCGAACGACGTTCATCCGGCTCATTTTGTGGGGTTATGTCGGTTGGTGTAAAACCTACCCAGTTAAGCTCAGCCGGAAATGAACCGGAATTCTGACTGGTTCCAGTTCGCATTCCGGCTCCAGTGACACAACCGATTCTAGTTAGAATCGGTTATGTCACTGGAGCCCGTGGACGAACTGGAACCAGCCAGAATTCCAGTTCATTTCCGGCTGAACTTTACTGGGTAATATCCTCTGAACACAGAGAACAGACGTCCATCTTCAGCATTCAACTTGTGTAAAATATCTAACGGTTTCGAAGGTAGTTGGGATATCCAAACCAGGTGCGCCACTGTCATGTTTTTTTGTGGATGAGTTCGACAGAATTGACAGCTGTTTTTACTGTTGATTTTTTGTCTATTAGGCAATCCATTAGACGTTTGTTTGACAATTCAGTGGTGGGTTCTGTCAACACTCCTGCGACCAGAAAAACTCGTCCGACAAATAACTTTGTTAGTCCGATTCGTTTGATGTTGGATGGAATCAACGATATTGTCGGACGTCGCACCCCTCGGAGTAACGTCAGAATAAGTAAACAAGAAATAATCAGCTGATCCGAAACGTCTCATGGATTGCCTAATGCTCGAGAAATGTCAGCCATGTTCTATTTTTATACACTGAGCAAAATTTACTTTGAATTTCCATAAAAACGTCTTATGACTTTCAGACATAAGGATTTTAAATAGATTTTATAAGTTTGTCTTATGATTTGGAGGGGAAATTTTCCAAATCCATCTCTTATTATTTTCATAAGACAGTCTTATGAAATTTATGAAAATGTCCGAATGAACGCCATAGGTGCCCATTTATGAAAATTGCTGACATTTATAAGCAGAAAACATAGTAGAAATAATGATTTCCATAGAACAGTCTTATGAAATTCATCATAATGTTCGAATGAATGCCATGAGTTTTTGTGGATATTATTGTGGATTTATATATAAATCCACAATAATATCCACAAAAACTCACATTTCATAACTATTATTCATAACCCCATTCTATAATAATATGCACATATAAATTATGTGTGTGCATACATAGTTAAACAATTGACACATAGAAGGTATGTGTGCGAGTGATAATAATAGCATTTCTTCTTCATATGAATTTTAAGCGGTTTGAAGCAAATAGAATTAACGTTTGGATTTTTTTCAGTGTGGAGACTGAAAATTTTGCAACTCATCTTATCTCGGAAAAGTTGGACATCGGACAAGCTTCTTCTCGCGTGAGTGAATGAGACGACGTCCAAATAACCGTTCAACAGACGTCAATTGATGGATATGTGTGGGCCCATATTATTGGCTCGAATCAAAACTCGTCGAAATGTCAATTGACGATAGGTTCATCCGGAGTGTTCATTTGTGTTTACCTTTTGCTAGCGTTGCCAATTTTATTTTGTGTCCAGCAGCCAATGTGGCTACGCCACATCGCTTTTGCGCGTGCTGTCCGACTTCGCTACCGCTCAGTCGGACTTAAACTAGGGATAGCCCCTATGTTTGAGTAAGCCGGGCAAACGAGTGGATCACAGGTTCGCTTGCTCCGACGGCGGGTCGGTGGCCACCTCGCCCGGGCCTCGGTTATGCGGCTAAGCCGCATCGAAATGGTACCCCTTAAACATTCTAACTTGAATCGGTTGTGTCACCGGAGCCGGAATACGAATTAGATCCAGCCATCATTTCGGCTGAGTTAAACTGGGAAGTTTAGTAAAATTTAATCTGGAAATAAAATTTTTTTGGCAACGCTCCAGCACCCCGTTGATTTCACCACCTGGGCGCCAGGTTGACGATATGAAATGAACTTTATTTACTTTCGACAAGTTTTGATTCGAGCCAACAACATCCAGCCGATATGTGTTGAACGATTTTGAAACGATGTTTTGGGCTTCTTAGTACGTAATTATTCCACTATCTCAGTCAAATAATTTCGGAATTCTGACTGAATTTAGTATGGATTGCAGCTCAAATTCATCAATCGATTGAATCGGAATTGGTTGTTTCCTTTGAACTGGAATCCATACTGAATCCATTTAGGATTCCGAATCGGTTTCAGAATAAGCGTGACGGGAAAGCTGGGATGGACTGGCGTGGTGGCGCTAGTGTTTACACAAGTTTTATTTTTATATTTGTTCGATCATGGATGTCTGTTTTCTGTGTTTATCCTTTAAATATTGCTCCGCGCCATTTGGGCTGGCCTAGCTCATTTTCTACTATACACTTTGACTTGGCAGAGTTTCCCGATGCCAAAAATCTATTTCAAATATGCACTTGCACCTACAGCTGCATTTTAATAAATAGTCATTAGCACAGCAGTGGATGATTATAGAGCAAAATTTTTAAAGGTTCGTTCTGTCATGCATTGATCTCATTGTCAATATCGTCATTTTTATTTTTCTTTCGGATTACCATATAATTGAAATGGCGATAGAAAGGCTATTGATGGCCCTGACAACCGATTTCAGCATCTTTTTTCGATAGAGATTGACAAATACCTTATAAATAACAAAGCCAATTTGTAAGTTGACTTTTACCAAAGTGAATGAATTGGTCATAAATGTTTGTATTTTGATGAGTATGCAGCGTGCATCATATGATGGAAAAGGAAATGCTTCAATACATCATTCGTGTATGGCAGAATTTTGGTTCCAGACTACGCTGTTTGATTCCAAAATTGATCTGACGTATGTATTGTATAAAGATCAACGTTTCAAAACTATCGATTACACTTATAATGTAAAATGTGTTACAAATCTCCAATGAACAGTTCATAAATAGAGATTACCTCTGCTGGGAGATATCTGTCCTATAAATAGATCGAGAAACGCTTAGAGAAATCCATCCATTCAACCAAAAAGTTCCAGTAACGCACACAGACGCCTATTCCACCTGCTCTCTAGAGGGGGTTCGTTTAGTTGTCAACCGTGAAACATGTGACACACGCATAGCTTTTTCTTTCGTTCGCTATATCTATATTTGTTACTAAAGTATTTAATTTAGTTATCATTTGCGTTTAGAACTCATTGTTTCCTCTCCTAACTGGTGTAAGTCATTAAAAATTTTAAGCAGGAAAACCGCATACCATATAAGGCAGTGGCAGTTTGATAAAGTTTTATTTATCAATGAATTCTAGTATCAATTGTGGAGATGTGAGCTTTACTGTCTAAACTGATGTTGCGCTAAAAGACATAACAACAATCGGGGTGATTTGGAATAAATATTAAAACACACTTTGCTCGTTGAAATTAAATTTGTTAAATTTTGTTTTTGTTAGAATTTCTGTTTTTAATAAATTGATTCGTGTGAGTTTGATAAATTTTCACCCTACAACTTGTCCCTAATAACAAAGCTCAGTATCTATCCTAAAGTTTTTTCTAAGGATAAACAAACAAATTTTGGTGATGACGGTAGGATGTAGTAGGCTCGCTGTTGCAGCAGTATGTTAATTGTTACGATAAATAGAGTGATGTTCAAAAGAAGAACGATATCCAAAACATTTTATTGGTTTTATTAGAGAAGTTTGTGCAACGCATAGATAAATAAGAAAATAATAATGCATTGCACAAACTTTTGAGCAGATAATCCGATTCCCATGTGACTAAACAGCCAACTATACAGTGACAGTATTAGCCTGCTTCGTTAGATCAGCATTGTGCGAAAGGTTAGTAATTTTGATTTGCTGCTCTCAATATTTTAGGGAACTGTTTTCTCTAAATGGGTTTGTTTTGATTTTTTTGGTATCAGTTAGGATTTGCTAGGTTTTCGTTTACATGTTTTCCTAACTGTGTTCGTGTTTACCTATGTATCCAAATCATTCGTACCATTCTGTTATACGTTTGTCTGCACCATTCATCGTTTTGCTATTTACTTATTCGAACATTCATGCACTTTATTGCTGTTTTCGCGAATTACGTTTGTCTACAGCGAACTAAACTGTTGTGCTGTCTTCTGTAGCTTAGTATCTTACATAGATTTTTTATCTCATAGTAGTTTTAGAAAGATGCTTGAGTATCAGCTTCGAACAAATTGAACCTGTGCTATATATGTTTAATCTTTCACTAAATTTCTCTTCTATCTTTGTATCTCTTCCGTTCTATCATTTGGCAACATCGAACCCGACACAGCGTCCTCCTCCTCGGAAGCGGATGATCACCAGTCACCGGGGCTGAACAACAATAGCGGTAGCAGTCGTAGCGGTAGCAAATCACCACCGATTAGTCCCAGCCGTAACCTGACCGTTAGGCCGCTGTTCGGGCGAACGCAGTCTGAAAGCAGTAGCGGGACGCCGCGTTCGTCACCCAGAAAACCTCTACACTAGTGCTGGATCGAACTCTACCAGGGCGGACATTTTGAAGATAAAAAACGTAAATCACGCTAGGTAACAGAAACGAACGTAGAATTTAGTCACTTAGTTCGCGTAGGTTTAAAGTGTCGAAGTATTTTGCCATGCCTCGTGCTTGCCTTGAGAGCGTATTGTTTACAGTAAAGGGCCATTTGTGGTGGAATGTGTGTGTGTGATCATATAACGGATCTACCTAGGTAGCAGGCTGGTGTTTGTACTCAAAAGTGTTGGTCGTTCGATTTAAGCACTATCCACCAAATGACTATGATTCATGTTTAGTGCAAATGTCGGTATAATAGGAATATTTATTTATTAAATAGCAATGCAAAATACTGCGAACTGTTTTTATTTATCCGAATATTGATTTATATTTATAACCCATTTTTATCACCCCATGTAGAACTACCGGAAAACTCACTTCTATATTTCCGCTTTTTATATGACTAAATTTTTCATGCTTTTTTCGTCATCAACGACAAAAACCACAGAGAATAGACGTCCATCTTCAGCATTCAACTTGTGTAAAATCTCTAACGGTTTCGAAGGTAGTTGGAATATCCAAACCAGGTGCGCTACTGTTGTCATGTTTTTTTTTGTGGCTGAGTTCGACAGAATTGACAGCGGTTATTCCTCTACCCAGTCAAACTAGTCCGGAACCGGTTCGGACTTCCAGCAAATGCATCAACCGAATTCCAGCTCAAATGCATCAGCCGATAGAGTCGGAATCGGTTGTTTTCTTTGAGCAAGATTCCATACTGAATCCATTCAGGATTGGATTTGACGGAATGGATTTGACGGATAGTTGGGATAGGTTGGTGTGGCGGCGCTAGTGTTTATCGTATATTAATTCAAATGTTTACAGTTTTACATCGTTTTTTTAAATATTTTTGTTCGATCATGGATGTCTGTTCTCTGTGGTCTTGTGAAAGACAGACCCGGTTAAACCATTCGGAATTTGATTCGGAATCCTGAATGGAGTCAGCATGGATTCCAAATCAATGGCAACAACCGATCCTGAGTCGGAATCGGTTGCTGCATTTGATTTGGAATCCATGCTGACTCCATTCAGAATTCCGAACCGGTTCCGGAATGAGTTTAACTGGGGATGGTCGAAAAAATATAGGTAGTCTTAAGAATGACTGCTGTTGTTGAAAAATTCTATAGATAGACCTACAGACACTTTATATAACAGACTAGCCACAGAGAACAGACATCCATCTTCAGCATTCAACTTGTGTAAAAATCTCTAACGGTTTCGAAGGTAGTTGGGATATCCAAACCAGGTGCGCTACTGTCGTCATGTTTTTTTTGTGGCTGAGTTCGACAGAATTGACAGCGGTTATTCCTCTACACAGTCAAACTAGTCCGGATCCGGTTCGGATTTCCAGCATAAATTCCAGCTCAAATGCATCAACCGATAGAGTCGAAATCGGTTGTTTTCTTTTAGCAAGATTCCATACTGATTCCATTCAGGATTTCGAACCGGTTTCGGAATGGATTTGACGGATAGTTGGGATAATTTGGTTTGGCGGCGCTAGTGTTTATCGTATATTATTTCAAATTTTTACACACGATTTTCAAACATTTTTGTTCGATCATGGATGTCTGTTCTCTGTGGACTAGCGGAGAGAAAACAGTAAAACTAGCAACCATGGATGTAAACTGGCATCACGGAAGCTCCCATAAGCTTTGCATGGGCTTCCTCTTGCACTTCCCCTCTCAAAACTCTCATGCTCGTTTGGCTGAACTTTTTGACAGCCCGTTTGGCTGCAATCTGGGTGGCCAGACCTACCGACTTATCGGTAGTGCTACCGATTTTGGTCCTTCTTACAGATTCACAGACGACCAAGGTAAAACTACCGATATTTTCTTATCCATACCGAAAATTACCGATTTTTATTGATTTTGGACACATCCTACTCAACATTCATTTTTGAGTTGAATTTGGTCTGAGATCTGTGTTTTCAGTATTTTACAATTCTATGTCAACATTGCGTTTTTGGGACAATAACCCGGCCTACCGATAACCACCGATAAACTTTTAATGACCCTACCAATATTAGAATGTGCACGCTGACGAAGTGGACGTAAAAATGACTTTTACTGTGAGCCGTATTTACAAACATTGCTTCACAGTTTAATGGCAGTATTGATAAACACGGCTCACAGTAAAAGTCATTATTTATGTCGACTTCGTCTGCGTGCACAGCCTAATTAAGGAATTCTATCTGGCCACTCTGTTTGCAATTTTTGACACTTCGCTAGTCTGTGTATCAAGTGTCTGTAGGTAGACATACCCTCTAAGAATGGTTGGTTTCAAAATCGTCCAATGAAGGACGTTCGTTGGACCAATTTGGACAACGTCCAAATAACCATCCAACGAACGTCCATCGTTGGACCTGTGTTGAACGATTTTGGAACATTTTCTGGACGTCCCAGTGGGTACCCAGTTAAACTCATTCCGGAACCGGTTCGAATTTCTGAATCCCGGTTAAACCACAGAGAACAGACATCCATGATCGAACAAAAATATTTAAAAAACGTGTGTAAACATTTGAATTAATATACTAAAAACACTAGCGCCGCCACACCAACCTATCCCAACTATCCGTCAAATCGATTCCGGAACCGATTCGAAATCCTGGTTGGATTCTGCATGGAATCTAGCTCAAAGAAAACAACCGATTCCGACTCTATCGGTTGACGCATTTGAGCTGGAATTCATGCTGGAAGTCCGAATCGGTTCCGGACTAGTTTGACTGGGTAGAGGAATAACCGCTGTCAATTCTGTCGCACTCAGCCACAAAAAAACATGACAGTAGCGCACCTGGTTTAGATATCCAAACTACCTTCGAAACCGTTAGAGATTTTACACAAGTTGAATGCTGCAGATGGACGTCTGTTCTCTGTGGTTAAACCATTCGGAATCCTGAATGGAGTCAGTATGGATTCCAAATCAAATGCAACAACCGATTCTGAGTCGGAATCGGTTGTTGCATTTGATTTGGAATCCATAATGACTCCCCACTGAGACGTCCAAAAAATTGTTTCAAAATCGTTCAACACGGGTCCAACGATGGACGTTCCACAGAGAACAGACGTCCATCTTAAGCATTCAACTTGTGTAAAATCTCTAACGGTTTCGAAGGTAGTTTGGATATCTAAACCAGGTGCGCTACTGTCGTCATGTTTTTTTGTGGCTGAGTTCGACAGAATTGATAGCGGTTATTCCTCTACCCACCCACTGAGACGTCCAAAAAATTGTTTCAAAATCGTTCAACACGGGTCCAACGATGGACGTTCGTTGAACGGTTATTTGGACGTTGTCCAAATTGGTCCAACGAACGTCCTTCATTGGACGATTTTGAAACCAACCGTTCTTAGAGGGCAGTCAAACTAGTCCGGAACCGGTTCGGACTTCCAGCATGAATTCCAGCTCAAATGCGTCAACCGATAGAGTCGGAATCGGTTGTTTTCTTTGAGCTAGATTCCATGCTGAATCCATCCAGGATTTCGAACCGGTTCCGGAATCGATTTGACGGATAGTTGGGATAGGTTGGTGTGGCGGCGCTAATGTTTTCGTATATTAACCCATTCATGCCCATGTTGTTTGTGGACAACAACGTTTTGAAACAGCTATAACTTTTGATTGAGTCAAAATTTGCTCACAAAAATAAGTAAGGCTGATAAATGTGACTATTAACTTTCATTTGAGTATTAAAAGTTACAAGGAACAGCTCTAGAACTGAAGCTATTTCAATTAGTCTGATTGGATTCCGATGGAGCAGTGCTGCCAGGGACCGTTTACGTCGATGATCGAAAAATTATTTTTCATATATTTTCGTTATGTTGCAAGATTATTGAAAACTGATAAAACTTGTCAATTTAGACTGTCTTTGGCTACGTTCTCCACGCAAGTGGACTATTGTAAATGTTCTAGGAGAATTGTATTGAGCATTGGAAGGTAAAAATTGAGCTGCTTCTAGCACTGCGTGAGAGACACCTATCTTTATGAAAAAACGCTTTTCGTGTTTCTTGACCCCACTATTTTCAAGGAAAAATAGTTTTGAAACCCTATCTGCACTAGAAAAAAGTTGGGCATGAAAGGGTTAATTCAAATATTTACACACGTTTTTTAAATATTTTTGTTCGATCATGGATGTCTGTTCTCTGTGGACGTTCGTTGAACGGTTATTTGGACGTTGTACAAATTGGTCCAACGAACGTCCTTCATTGGACGATTTTGAAACCAACCGTTCTTAGAGGGTACCTACGTATACTGTTAAAACAAACGACAAGAATAATAGGTACCGATCACCCGATTGCTGCTGTGTGTGAACTGTTCGGTAAAAAAGGAATAATGATTTGCAACCAATGTTCATTAAATATCGAATCGGACGAAAATTCTGTTACCTGTAAAGGCTTTTGCTCCGACGAATATCATGCAGAATGTGTTGCACTCACGATAGAAGAGGCACTTAGCTGTACACAACAGCGGAACATTTTATGGATGTGTACGCCTTGCACCGACATCATGATCGATGCTCGTCACTGTGAGGCATTTTCAAAGAAACGAAAGTTGCTATCGGAGTCTGCCGGCTTTGTACCCAGGCGACCTGCTATTGCTGCTGTGCACACAGAATCACAGACTGAAAACTGTGCATTGGATTTATTTCAAGAGGTGCGTAAATTGAAGCAACAGGTCGCTGCTATCAACGAGACGATTGCTGGTAGATCGTATGAAATAACCCAATCGTTTACTGGCTCAAGCTCTCCTTCAGACCAATCTTCCCCGTTCTCGTCAATCCAACTGCAGCATGGCTCCCGAAACGTTTCTGGTCTTGGTAATTTGTCTAACTCATTATCGAGCTCCTCCGCTAACCTCTGCTGGCTATTTTTCACGAGAGTGAAAAATTCAGTTACTGAAAGGAACATCGCGGATATGGTAACAAAATCGCTCCGAAAGAACCCTGCCGTTGTGAAAAAACTTGTGCCAGACTGGAAAGAAGTAGCTTCGATGCCTTTCATTTCATTCAAGGTTGGAGTAGATTTGAAACTGAGAAATGTTGCATTGTCGCCGACGACTTGGTCGAGAGGGACTTGCTTTCGCGAATTTCACGAGAAATTCAACGTATGGGAACCGACAGATTGTGTTTTTGTGTATGTTATGTAAATTTGATATGCTGTGTGCATTGTGATGAATAGTAGTTATGTAATTAGTTTTAATAGCAATCTGTATGGCGCTTTGCGTCAAAGATGAAGTTAAATAAATAAATAAATAAACATGTAGTGGACCTATATATAAACTTTTCATTATTTTATTGTTCGGTTGGTCCACCATTGTGACGACTCTGTGCGGGATGGGCTGAAAATTTTCACTTTTCCGGGTCGTTTTCGAAAAAATTTTTCAAAGCACAATTTTTTGTTATTAGTGCATGTTATACATACTTCAAATTTTAATATAGCATAGAGGAACATATTTGCAACAAATTGGCCTAAAAATCAAATCATTCTGTTAAGTATGATAAGCTATTAACGTTCAAAATCTGACGCGGCGCCGCAGCCGATATTTTGAAACGGGACCCCTATATTGAAAGCTTAAATGTATTCTACATTAAAAATCTGCAACCAAACTAAAAAATCTGCAAATATCTGCGTCATCGAAAAAATCTGCTGCTTAAATTACAAGTCTGCGAATTTGCAGACTTGTGTGCAAGTCTGACATCTCTGGATTCCCACTGAGACGTCCAAAAAATTGTTTCAAAATCGTTCAACACGGGTCCAACGATGGACGTTCGTTGAACGGTTATTTGGACGTTGTACAAATTGGTCCAACGAACGTCCTTCATTGGACGATTTTGAAACCAACCGTTCTTAGAGGGTAATGTGGCGAATTTATCTTTGATGATGACCGTTTAGGCAAGACGTTATCAGGAATAAACCGATAGAAAAAGCACCACAGTAAAGAGGCGACACAGCGTTACGGCAAACAAACAATCGAAACTGTGTTGTTCCTATGATTATTCGCATTAGGTTGCTTGACGAGAACAGTTGGTGGGGGAAAGACGGCATATTCCTTTGGTTAGGATATTAGAAGCCGGACGGAAAGGAAAGGCTCATGCACGGCACGAGAACGAACGAGAAAGCGATTGTAGTGCATATTGGCGCGATTATATAAATATCTGTCGGTCGGTTTTTCTCATCATTCGTATTCGTTCAAGCACTAGCAAGCAGCCAGTCCACCGAAGGAAAGCAGGAAAAAGTGCCCCAGCTACTGGTGACTCATCGCAACCCGATCACTAACTGTCGCCCTGCAAGAATTTCGCCCCAATTAAAGGGCAACAGAGCAACTAATCTGTAGGCTATCGTTCCAGCGTCTGGGTCGTGAGATTGTGCAGGACTGCAAAGTCGAGCTACGCTTACAAAGCTCAGTCGTAATGATGCCCGAGAAGCCAACGATGCCTACTTGGTCGGTTTGTTCGAGAATGCAAAATAGTGCGCCAAGCGCATAACTTTCAGGCCAAATACATTAAATTGGCTCAACGTCTCCGCGGGGAGTGCGTCTGAATTATGCTTTCAGAAAGCTATATATGAATAATACGATGTGTGGAACGAAAGAAAGAGAATTTAAATTATCCTCTCTCGCTCGTTTTCGTGCACTGCTTTTCCATTCCTTTCTGCTGCTAATACCATCATAACTAAAACGAATGTGGGTGTTCCCCCACCATCCCATGGCCAGTATCAGCGCTAACAAATAAGACAAAAGAATTTAAATTTGTGAAAATCTTTTCCTTCCTTCTTTTCAAATCTGCAACATTCTTTGAAAATATTGTTGGAATGTTGTTATTGAAAAACTGAACATGCAAGTTTGTTAGCACTGGCTACTAGATTGAAAGCGATGGAAAGACAGAATATTCGTTTTGGTTATGCTAGTATTGGTAGCCGAACGGAAAGGAAAGGCACAGGAATGGCACGAAAACGAGCGAGAGAACGATAGTAGTGCTTTCTCGTGTTTTCATATATGAATATTGGTCGGTCAGTTTTTCTCATCATTCGTATTCGTTCAAGCACTAGCAAGCAGCCAGTCCACCGAGAAAAGCAGTTGGCAATGATGACGGTCCGCAAAAGCTAGTGCCCCAGCTACTGGTAGCCCATCGCAACTAACTACCGATCAGGAACTGTCGCCATGCCAGTATTTCGCCCCAACTAAAGGGCAACGGAGCAACTAATTCGCTGGATAACATTCCAGCGTCTGGTTCGTAAGGTTGTGTATTACTTCAAAGTCGAGCTACGCTTACAAAACTCAGGCGTAATGAAGCCAGTGATGCCTACTTGGTCGGTTTGTTTGAGGATACAAAATGGAGCGCCAAGTACGTAACTTTCTCGCAAAAGAAATCAAACTGGCTCACAGTGTCCGCTGGGAGTGGGCGTAAATTACAATAAAAGCAACGGTTTTTTTCAGGACCAATCAATTGTGTTCTAGTGAGAGTTAAACTGAAACTTTCATTTTAAGATGTGTAACAAATTTTCAACAAGCAACATAATGCGTTGTTGTGTGGAAAGAAGTAGCTTGCACACGGAACAAAAATTTAAATTATCCTCTCGCTCGTTTCGTGCACTGCTTTTCCATTCCTTTCTACTGTTATTATCAGAATTATCAAAACGAATGTGCGTGTTCCCACACCATCCCTCTAGTGATCAGTGTTGCTTCAATTGTATGTGTTTAAGAGAAATTCATTTCATCGTTAACCATTTCCCTCACCAAGGCCAACAACGCCAACAAAAACGGTCCTTTTCAGGACCACCATCATTTTTGTAAAGAATAATTTGAAATATTCCTCGCCCAAATCACCTTTTGTCCGAAAATTCCAATGAGTATGAACATATCTGAAGAACGTGTTCCTTATGTATTCTACATCTCTCCGGTTATGTCGCAGACATTACCCACCCATCTTTTTAGTTTGGTTGCAGATATTTGCAGATTTTTTAGTTTGGTTGCAGATATTTACAGATTTTTTTAGTATAAAACCTTTTGGTTACACTAGCTTTCCTGACATTTTTTGTTCTTCCCAGACTTTTAAAATTATTATTGCAGACATTTGAAAAAGTACCTGGCTTCTCTGTTGGAATCCATACTGACTCCATTCAGGATTCCGAATGGTTTGACCGGGTAGTTTTGTCATCGGATCGAACAAAATTTAATGTTCAAGCCGGACTGACATAGATGTAGAACTAGTTTCTTGCAAGGTTTTGATGTTTTACGCGGAACGCAAAATACATTCTAAATTTTTATTTCGATGCAAAGATACTAGATCATTTAACAATTTCATTAAATTTTAGTTGTGTTTGTAGCGCCGTATTTATTAAATTCATTTCAATGTGCTACGAAACTTTGATGAACAAACTTTAAAAAAAATCCTTCAATATAGTCAAATTATGACATTTAAATCGAACAATAAAAAGAGTCAAATGCCCTTGGCAATCTTGCCCCGCAGTAGGGCGTCAGTCTCTACCATAATCGTGATATTCAGCAAACTCCGATACATGTTTATAGCACTATCGATGTCCTCTCCCGGGTGATGACACGCGTAGCGCTGAACAAACTGTTGCATCGCGTTCAACTTTGCCGCATCATTGTCTCCTTCGACTACCTTCTGCAGGACTGTCATGTGTTTCCGGGGTATCGGAGGGGTTCTTTTACCCGATAACAGCCAAGATTTGTACTTTTTTCGATCGCAAATGTTACAGACACAATCAAAATGAAACATGGCCATAATTTGCTTGCGCTCGGAATCGCTATGTTTATCGTACAACGGTCCGTACGAGATGAAAATCTGCTCGCCTTTGGAAATTGGTCGTAAAACTATTACTTTGAGTTGACCAGACCGATAGGATGCAACCGTGTTCGGATCGCACGAGTGATTGAAAACCGACGCTAGCGATTGCAGTTGATTAGTGAAATTCTCCGACCGGCCTATGACAAGAAAACCAATGATTCGCATATAATCTAACATCGCGCGGAGCATAAAATTTTTAGTCTCTTGATTTGTGAAAATTGACTTAACTAATGGATGATTGATGTAGACAGAATAGTAAACAGCTGCATAGAAGCGGAATGAATCCTCGTATAGAAAATTACTCGTTGGTAGCTTCACTTGGTGAAAGATCTTAAATTCTTCTAAACGGCAATCGTTAGTGTAATCCAAAGTTAACGGGTTTGCCCCGGTTCTATCGTGAGTAGAACAGAACTTCATCATCTCTTCTAGATTGTCAAACAACGACAATCCATAGAAAAACATCCTTGGTCCCATATAAACTCTACTGCTGCCATAAGAAATATGATGCAGCTTCTCGGAAATGCCACACTCGTAACGATGAAAGCTAGTTCCTTTTTCCAGGCATTCCTCATCGCAGTACATGACCGAAACGCAGTTCGGGCAAGGAATCAAACTATGAAAGTTTTCAATCGAGCAGTAGTTGCAATTTAAATACTTCAGCTCAGGACTGACGGAGGTCAGCATTGGAGTTTCGTGGAGAATTACATCGCCAGCCTTGAAATCACGCTCAGCAATCATGCTCCTACCATACCCGGCAATTTGCCCCATTCGTATCCCTTTGGCAAGGTGAGGAATCCTAGGGTTTACATCAACGTTCATCGGCATCCGAATTGGTGGGATGGTGAATTTTGATTGACCATTCCTGATTTTTTCCAAACAGTTCTGCTCCCGAGCCAACAGTTTAGACAAGAGACGTTGCGGATAATTATGTTTCTTTGCGAGTGCAATATTTGCTATCGCGTACTGGTATTCCTCCTGCTCATAGTAAATTGCCGATCTGAAAATTAGCGAGAATAAAATCGATGCAGTAAAACAATAAAAAGGATAATACCGATTAGCATATCCAATTCCCAAATCCTCTGAGCCAGTCTCAGCCCAGCAAATACTTTCATTGTACTTATTCAGAGCTTCGTTGTAGTCCTTTTTTAGATACAATCGATTTCCCACTTGACGAACCTTAGCAGCTTTGTTGTTGCACTTGGGTAAATCGGGGACATCGATAAAAGGACCATTCTTCAGCACATAGTTCCGATACGCGGTAACGTCAGCGTTCTTCATATGGCCAGCCTCGTCAAAGAATTGCGTCGTGTAGTTGGACATCGGTTTCCGGCTGACCCGTTCCATTTGCTTTTGGTACTCAGTGCCTTTCAGACCGGCTAACAGGTTCTCGATCAAAGCATCCATTTTATCAATTTGACCGATGAAAGCGACGAATAAAATAGTACTCGCACTTCAAATTGCTATGAACAGCTAAATCTCTGAATAAACTTGAAAAATCTATATCAGATCTGTACACCACTACCTCGTGCTATCCATCTCGGATTTCCAACGATAACTTACTCGCGAGTAACGGTTTGCGCGCTGTCTAAAGCGGACCCTATACACGAGAACGGAATATTTTCAATAAAAATATTAACAATACAACATCAATACGTCAATCCAATTTGAATTCTATACAGGATCAATATTTTCAAAAACGCTTTATATGATCAATATATTAAACATTGGTATATTAACAATATTCCTACTCGTGTAGGGTTACCCAGTAAAGTTCAGCCGGAAATGAACTGGAATTCTGGCTGGTTTCAGTTCGTATACGGGCTGCAGTGACACAACCAATTCTAACTAGAATCGGTTGTCACTGGAGCCGGAATACGAACTGGAACCAGTCAGAATTCCAGTTCATTTCCGACTGAGCTTAACTGGGAAGAGGGCGCTGTCGATGAAAGCTCCCAGTGAACAACATCCAAAATTTCCCACTGAGACGTCCAAAAAATTGTTTCAAAATCGTTCAACACGGGTCCAACGATGGATGTTTGTTGAACGGTTATTTGGACGTTGTCCAAATTGGTCCAACGAACGTCCTTCATTGGACGATTTTGAATCCAACCGTTCTTAGAGGGTTGAGACGAAAATCGGCTGGATGTTGTTGGCTCGAATCAAAACTTGTCGAAAGTAAACAAAGTTCATTTCATATCGTCAACCTGGCGCCCAGGTGGTGAAATCAACGGGGTGCTGGAGCGTTGCCAAAAAAAAATTTATTTCGAGATTAAATTTTACTAAACTTCCCAGTTTAACTCAGCCGGAATGCTGGCTGGATCTAATTCGTATTCCGGCTCCGGTGACACAACCGATTCAAGTTAGAATGTTTAAGGGGTGCCATATCGATGCGACTTAGCCGCATAACCGAGGCCCGGGCGAGGTGGCCACCGACCCGCCGTCGGAAGCAAGCGAACCTGTGATCCACTCGTTTGCCCGGCTTACTCAAACATAGGGGCTATCCCTAGTTTAAGTCCGACTGAGCGGTAGCGAAGTCGGACAGCACGTGCAAAAGCGATGTGGCGTAGCCACATTGGGTGCTGGACACAAAATAAAATTGGCAATGCTAGCAAAAGGTAAACACAAATGAACACTCCGGATGAACCTAGGCTGGATGTTGTTGGCTCGAATCAAAACTTGTCGAAAGTAAACAAAGTTCATTTCATATCGTCAACCTGGCGCCCAGGTGGTGAAATCAACGGGGTGCCGGAGCGTTGCCAAAAAAAATTTATTTCCCGATTAAATTTTACTAAACTTCCCAGTTTAACTCAGTCGGAATGCTGGCTGGATCTAATTCGTATTCCGGCTCCGGTGACACAACCGATTCAAGTTAGAATGTTTAAGGGGTACCATTTCGATGCGGCTTAGCCGCATAACCGAGGCCCGGGCGAGGTGGCCACCGACCCGCCGTCGGAAGCAAGCGAACCTGTGATCCACTCGTTTGCCCGGCTTACTCAAACATAGGGGCTATCCCTAGTTTAAGTTCGACTGAGCGGTAGCGAAGTCGGACAGCACGCGCAAAAGCGATGTGGCGTAGCCACATTGGGTGCTGGACACAAAATAAAATTGGCAACGCCAGCAAAAGGTAAACACAAATGAACACTCCGGATGAACCTATCGTCAATTGACATTTCGACGAGTTTTGATTCGAGCCAATAATATGGGCCCCGAAAATCCTAACACAAATCAAACAACCGATTCCGAGTTGAACACAATCCCAGTTAAGCTCAGCCGAAAATGAACTGGAATTCCGGCTGGTCCCAGTTCGCATTCCGGCTCCAGTGACACAACCGATTCTAGTTAGAATCGGTTGTGTCACTGGAGCCGGAATACGAACTGGAACCAGCCAGAATTCCAGTTCAGTTCCGGCTGAACTTTACTGGGATTGATTGCTGAAACAGAATTTTTATAGAAACTAGCTAGAAATCTGGCTCAACTTTCAACTATTTTGGCTAGTTTGCTCGATGCGACGAAACGAGGGGCGCTTAAAAATTTGATCGATGAACACCACGCCAGCAGTGACCCAGTAAAGTTCAGCCGGAATGCTGGCTAATTCTAGTTAGTATTCCGGCTCCTGCGACATAATGGATTCTAACTTGAATCGTTTGTACCCACTGAGACGTCCAAAAAATTGTTTCAAAATCGTTCAACACGGGTCCAACGATGGACGTTCGTTGAACGGTTATTTGGACGTTGTCCAAATTGGTCCAACGAACGTCCTTCATTGGACGATTTTGAAACCAACCGTTCTTAGAGGGTATTACTGAAGCCGCTGAGACGTCCAAAAAATTGTTTCAAAATCGTTCAACACGGGTCCAACGATGGACGTTTGTTGAACGGTTATTTGGACGTTGTCCAAATCGGTCCAACGAACGTCCTTCCACAGAGAACAGACGTCCATCTTCAGCATTCAACTTGTGTAAAATCTGTAACGGTTTCGAAGGTAGTTTGGATATCTAAACCAGGTGCGCTACTGTCGTCATGTTTTTTGTGGCTGAGTGCGACAGAATTGACAGCGGTTATTCCTCTACCCAGTCAAACTAGTCCGGAACCGATTTGGACTTCCAGCATGAATTCCAGCTCAAATGCGTCAACCGATAGAGTCGTAATCGGTTGTTTTCTTTGAGCTAGATTCCATGCTCAATCCATCCAGGATTTCGAACCGGTTCCGGAATCGATTTGACGGATAGTTGGGATAGGTTGCTGTGGCGGCGCTAGTGTTTTTCGTACATTAATTCAAATGTTTACACACGTTTTTTAAATATTTTTGTTCGATCATGGATGTCTGTTCTCTGTGGCGGAACTTACCGAGCCCCTTCTCGACCGCACTTTGTTTACTAGGCTGATCAGCTGTTCACACACGGTTAAATAAAACAACCTGCAGCATAAGTTCTTTTTTTTTTCGTTGTTGCCAGCTAAGACCATAGTCGATCCATCTCGCCACATAAGTTCTTTTAACTCACTTTTGAGTTGTGCGTCGCTTTCGCACTTATTAGTGTTGTCAAAAACAAAACGAGAGATTCGACTCAGTCGAGGTCTTCCGTGGAGGAAGGTACTTTTGAGTTGTTTGGGGTATACTCAAAATTAGGTAAATTCAACTTAAATTTGAGTATAAAAAACCTATCAATGAGTTGTAATTTTTGCCGTGGTTAAATGGAAACTACCTTCAGCACGGTTTACCTAATTTTAAGTTCCCCCACGATACCACGAGATTGAGTCAAAGGAACTCAATTTTAGGTAGTTTTTAGTTTCTGTGCAGGTTTTCTAAAGAACAGCTGATCAGCCAAGTAAACAAAGAGCGCACCAAATTTCATTCCAGTCGAGCTGGGGTTCGGAACGTAACGCTGTAACACAGCGTACTTTGATTGATACATTTTCCTGCTTAATTTTACTGGGGATACCAAATCCTAGTAAAGTTCAGCCGGATTTCTGGCTGGTTCTAGCATGTATTCCGGCTCTAGTAACACCACGGATTCTAATTAGAATAATTATAGGCTGTGTCACTGGAGCCGGAATACAAATTATAAACAGTCAACATTCCGGCTCACTTTCCGACTGAACTTTAATGGGTTGACCCAGTTAAGTTCAACCGAAAAATGAGCCGGAATGTTGGTTGGTTCTAATTCATAATCCGGCTCTAGTAACACGACCGATTCTAGTTATAACTATATTCTATAGAATTGGTTGTGTGACTGGAGCCGGAATACTAATGGGAACCAGTCAGAATCCCGACTCATTTTCGGCTGAACCTTACTGCGGAGAAATACACCAACGCGGTCAAACGGGTCAAACCATTCGGAATTTGATTCGGAATCCTGAATGGAGTCAGTATGGATTCCAAATCAAATGCAACAACCGATTGAGTCAGAATCGGTTGTTGCATTTGTTGTGGAATCCACGAATCCATTCAGAAATCCGAACCGGTTCCGGAATGAGTTCAACTGGGTCGTCACCATCCATATTCACAGATTTTTTCACATTTTTTGATCACAGATTCTTTTTCACAGATGACAGATTTTTGGCATTTTGATAAAATCTTCACAGTTTTTTGGAAATATTGTGATTTTTCACAGATTTTTTGGAAACTTATCACAGATTTTCACAATTTTTTTTTCTTGTTTCAGTCATCACAGATGGTAAAAAGATTTTTTTGGCCGAAATACAGATTTCAATGTGGCATCCCTGTTCGTCATCCCTTTGCCCGGAGTGCACGAACGTGCAAGAGACACCGGAACACGTGGTATTTGAATTTATTTATTTGTTGTCAAACAAGACCGTTTTGTTACAATGGTAAAATATAGTATACACTTAAAACACAGAGAACAGACATCCATGATCGAACAAAAATATTAAAAAAACGTGTGTAAACATTTGAATTAATATACGATAAACACTAGCGCCGCCACACCAACCTATCCCAACTATCCGTCAAATCCATTCCGGAACCGGTTCGAAATCCTGAATGGATTCAGTATGGAATCTTGTTCAAAGAAAACAACCGATTCCGACTCAATAGGTTGATGCATTTGAGCTGGAATTCATACTGGAAGTCCGAGCCGGTTCCGGACTAGTTTCACTGCCCACTGAGACGTCCAAAAAATTGTTTCAAAATCGTTCAACACGGGTCCAACGATGCCCAGTTAAGCTCAGCCGGAAATGAACCGGAATTCTGGCTGGTTCCAGTTCGTATTCCGGCTCCAGTGACACAACCGATTCTAGTTAGAATCGGTTGTTGCACTGGGGCCGGAATACGAACTGGAACCAGCCAGAATTCCAGTTCATTTCCGGCTGAACTTTACTGGGTGGACGTTTGTTGAACGGTTATTTGGACGTTGTCCAAATTGGTTCAACGAACGTCCTTCATTGGACGATTTTGAAACCAACCGTTCTTAGAGGGAACCCACTGAGAGGTCCAAAAAATTGTTTCAAAATCGTTCAACACGAGTCCAACGATGGACGTTCGTTGAACGGTTATTTGGACGTCGTCCAAATTGGTCCAACGAACGTCCTTCGTTGGACTATTTTGAAACCAACCGTTCTTAGAGGGAAGTAGCGCCATTGGCTAGAACGCCACCGGGAAACCACAAATCGGGTTTCGACGAAATTCCGCCGCCGGGAAACTCCGACGGTGTAAACTAGATCCATTGCCGGGGACCAGTTGAGTAGTACGCGACATAGCACCGGGCTTGGGTCGTCGGGCGCCAGTGAACCGGACGTCAGGTTTCACCGGAATCGCCGATCTAGGCACCCGACGGGGTAGCTCGTGAGTAGGCTAGATCCACCGCCGGGGATTAGACCTAGTCGACCGTGTCGAATAGCTAGTAGTGGGTCGTTGGGGCACCACTGAACCGGAAGCTACGCTCCACCCGCAATACCTGGATGGATCTCAGCACCTACTGGCTGGCACGTTGAATAGGCTAGGTCCACCGCCGCGGACTAGACCGAGTAGGCGGAGCGGGGAGCTAAATGGCTCACAGAAAGGTACATCGGTGTCAGGAGAAATCTACCGCCGGGGAATTCACGGTAGGGTAGAGTCGCCGCCGTGGACTACCCGACAGAATCGTGACGAAAAGGCCGGTACCGAGAGAAATTCCATTGCCGGGGAACTCTCAGTCGGAGTAGGATAATATCTGAGTTAATCTCGATAAACCCTGGGAGCTAAATGGCTCAAGGACCGTTGGGGACTATCCAAGTAGATTGTGGTAAGGCCGGGAGCCGAATGACTCACGGAGACATGTAAATGGCTCAAGGAGTCAGCACCTAAACGGCGACGTAATAGCTGTTGACAAGAAGCAAGAGAGGAGTCGAGAGTTAAAGCTCAGGTCGAGCCACTCCATGAACCAAGTGGGGCTCCGAGATACAGGTATAAGATATTCGGCCCTCGGTTAAAAAGTTCCGACTGATTGCATAACCTTTATAGACGAGAAATGTAAAAAGTATGTGCTATTGCTATCGAGCTAAAGCGTATTTGTAGACTATTAATAAAGTAATGGCAGTATTTACCATTTATTTCTCTATTAGTTTTAAGTTGCGGTAGTCTCAAGAACGCCAACGCCATTTTACATAACATACATTTTAATTATTTTACGAAGAGGTTATAAGAAAAGCAATCGATTTTGAAAGAAAACATGCGTGGTTACAAAGTTGCGGTAACGATTTTATTTTACTTTGAAGATTTGGTGTTGTTAACAATACTAACAACATGTAAAGTTCAAGGTATATAAAAATAACAGTTCAAGCTACAGACCTGCGAATGAATTATTAATTAATTGGCTCAGCCAAGTATCTGAAACTATCCAAATAAAACTATCAGATAGTACTAAACCATATTTGCTTAAAGTGAGTAAATCTGCTGGAAAATTAACATTTTTGTTGAATTCATTTGACCTCATGGAGCAGATAATTCATTTAAAATGTTAATCAATTGACGCGATAGTTAAAGTTCAAAGTTCGTAAAGAAAAGAAAATCGGTGAAAATGTAAACAAATTCATCTAACGTGTTTTGCCCGCAACGAAGAATCAATTTCCGCCACAAACGCCCATGTTAGACATTGGCGATAGTCGTCCAAGACAGCATAAAAATCATCCCGTGGGTGAACAAATGAATATACCTCAATGTCGTTCCTTAGTTTTCGCAACTTATCCGTCAGTAGCATAATTGCCGGATTCGGGCACATGTGCATATCTGCAAGTGCTGGGTACAGCAATTCTGTTACCATACATTTAAATGTGAACGCGTTACTAATCGGGTCACAAGCGTCGCAAATGCATTCGAAGAACATGCGTGTCGTCAGATAGTGTCGATCAGCAGCTGTATGCTCGCAGTAGAGTGGTCCGTATGAGATGAGAATTTCTTCATTTTTCGAGATCGGTCGCAAAACGACGAATTTTAGCTGACCAGACCAGTAAAGTGACAGCGTGTTGGGATCGCAGGAATGGTTACACAACGACGCAAATGAGAACAGTTGTTCGGTGTACTTGTCGCCGGGACCGATTGCCATAAAATGTGCGGTGCGCATATAGTCCAACAGTGAACTGAGCATAAAATTCTTATACCGTCTTTGTACAAAGATGGACTTAATCTGAGGCTGGGTCATGTAGATCTTGTAGTAGATAGCCGTTAAAAAACGGAATGCTGTTTCGTACATTTCCTCGTCGCAGTAGCCTTCGTTGTTATTTTCAACTCTATGGAAGAGTTCGAACTCTTTCAAGCGATCGTGATTTTTAAAGTCCAATTTTAGTGGATTGACTTCCGTTTTTGGGCGGGATTTACAAAATTTAATCATTTTGCCCACATTACCATCGAACAGGCTCAAACCGTAGAAAAACATACGAATTCCCAAATAATCGTCCGAACGAATGTGATGAAGCTTCTCGGAAATGCCGCACTCAAAACGGTGAATGTACTTTTGACCGTTCTCTAGACATTCCTCGTTACAGAACATAACTGAAGGACACTTCGGGCACGGAATCAGGCTGTGAAAGTTCTCGTTTGAGCAGAAATCACAGTTCAAATATTTCACCTGAGTATCTATGGCAGCCATAATTGGTTGCTCATGAAGAATAACTTCTCCTACTTTAAATGCTCGATTTGCCACTAACCCTCTGCCACACTCCGGCATCTGTTTCATTATAATATCTTTGGCCACTGCAGGTATCTTATCGTTAACTTTCGCCTTAAAATCAAGAGCTGAAAAATGGTAATTACATCTAGAATGACCTGTGGCAATTTTCTGTTTGCAGTTTTGTTCTCGTGTCTGCAATTTTGGTTGTAGCAGTTCCGGGTATCGATGTTTCCGAGCAAGAGCTATATTGGCCAGGCACAATTCATATTCCCCTTGTTCATAGTAAATTGCTGAACTGAAACGTAAAGTATATCTTTAAAAACAAATACCCATTCAACGTTGCTTTCGTCATTTACCGATTTGCGTAACCAAGTGCCAGATCTTCGGAATCACCTAGTGCCCAGCAAATGCTTTCGTTGTATTTTTCAAGCGCCGGCTTGAAACGCTTCTTCAGGTACAGCCGATTACCTTCGCGGCGAAGAGCGCCAGCTTTTTCGTTACATTTACCTCCGTCCACTACATCTACAGACGGTCCATGCTGCTGCACATAGTCGCGGTAGGCGCCAATGTCGTCCGTTGCAGGGCGCGCTGGGTTTTTAAAAAAATCGGTCAAATACTGAAACAAGGGTTTTGAAGTAACTTGATCCTTCCGGATGCCGGAATGGTTGTTGCAAAACATTTTGGTACGAGCTTATAATAGTAATTTGATTTCGGCGATTAATTCTAGGAACTAGTTTGTAAAAAAGAACGCCACACCGTACGCTTAACGTAAAAATTTAAATATAGGAAAGGAAGTGCACAGTTAAATTAATATGTCCATTAATGTGTGTTATTATCCCACTGAGAAGCCCAAAAAACCCGGTCAAACCATTCGGAATTTGATTCGGAATCCTGAATGGAGTCAGTATGGATTCCAAATCAAATGCAACAACCGATTCTGAAACCGATTGAGTCGGAATCGGTTGTTGCATTTGATTTCCCACTGAGACGTCCAAAAAATTGTTTCAAAATCGGTCAACACGGGTCCAACGATGAACGTTTGATGAACGGTTATTTGGACGTTGTCCAAATTGGTCCAACGAACGTCCTTCATTGGACAATTTTGAAACCAACCGTTCTTAGAGGGTGGATACTGGCTCCCAGTTAAACTCATTCCGGAACCGGTTCGGATTTCTGAATGGATTCATTATGGATTCCAAATCAAATGCAACAACCGATTCCGACTCAATCGGTTTCAGAATCGGTTGTTGCATTTGATTTGGAATCCATACTGACTCCATTCAGGATTCCGAATCAAATTCCGAATGATTTGACCGGGCTCCATTCAGAAATCCGGTTCCGGAATGAGTTTCACTGCCCACTGAGACGTCCAAAAAATTGTTTCAAAATCGTTCAACACGGGTCCAACGATGGACGTTTGTTGAACGGTTATTTGGACGTTGTCCAAATCGGTCCAACGAACGTCCTTAATTGGACGATTTTGAAACCAACCGTTCTTAGAGGGTGCCCACTGAGACGTCCCAAAAATTGTTTCAAAATCGTTCAACACGGGTCCAACGATGGACGTTTGTTGAACGGTTATTTGGACGTTGTCCAAATTGGTCCAACGAACGTCCTTCATTGGACAATTTTGAAACCAACCGTTCTTAGAGGGTTGGAATCCATACTGCCCACTGAGACGTCCAAAAAATTGTTTCAAAACCGTTCAACACGGGTCCAACGATGGACATTTGTTGAACGGTTATTTGGACGTTATCCAAATAGGTCCAACAAACATCCTTCATTGGACGATTTTGAAACCAACCGTTCTTAGAGGGTGGATACTGGCTCCCAGTTAAACTCATTCCGGAACCGGTTCGGATTTCTGAATGGATTCATTATGGATTCCAAATCAAATGCAACAACCGATTCCGACTCAATCGGTTTCAGAATCGGTTGTTGCATTTGATTTGGAATCCATACTGACTCCATTCAGGATTCCGAATCAAATTCCGAATGATTTGACCGGGCTCCATTCAGAAATCCGGTTCCGGAATGAGTTTAACTGCCCACTGAGACGTCCAAAAAATTGTTTCAAAATCGTTCAACACGGGTCCAACGATGGACGTTCGTTGAACGGTTATTTGGACGTTGTCCAAATTGGTCCAACGAACGTCCTTCATTGGACGATTTTGAAACCAACCGTTCTTAGAGGGTGGGAATGTTTCGGGTCCAACGATGGACACCCAGTAAAGTTCAGCCGGGAATGAACTGGAATTCTGGCTGGTTCCAGTTCGTAGCCGGCTCCAGACACAACCGATTCTAACTAGCCAGAATTCCGGTTCATTTCCGGATGAGCTTAGCTGGGCGTCTGTTGAACGGTTAAGGACGATACAGACGATACATCAACTTCCATCAACGTCACCGTTCCGTCAGGATAAGTTACATGCAGTTAAATGGAAGCGTTCACACGCAACATCAACCCCAGTGAGCAAATTTTCTGGCAGAGACCGTTCTGCTAGAGTTCTGTAAGTCTTGGTTTGGCAGCCCTGTCAGATTTCTGCGCGTATCATGTCGGGTTAGTCCCGGTCAAACCATCCGGAATCTCGAATGGAGTCATCATGGATCCCAAATCAAATGCAACAACCGATTCTGAGTCGGCATCGGTTGTTGCACACAGAAAAAAAAAATGTTGGTAAAAATAAGAGTTTTTCACTCTTACCAAAAAACAACCAACGCATACTCTTAGTTTAAAAATAAAACTTGTTTTGAGTACTATTTTCCAACTTTTACCACAGAGAACAGACATACCTCTACCCAGTCAAACTAGTCCGAAACCGGTTCGGACTTCCAGCATGAATTGCAGCTCAAATGCATCAACCGATAGAGTCGGAATCGGTTGTTTTCTTTGAGCAAGATTCCATACTGAATCCATTCAGGATTTCGAACCGGTTCCGGAATGGATTTGACGGGTAGTTGCGATAGGTTGGTGTGGCGGCGCTAGTGTTTATCGTATATTAATTCAAATGTTTACACACGTTTTTTAAATATTTTTGTTCGATCATGGATGTCTGTTCTCTGTGGTACGGCTGTCTGGCAGACTAACAACACAGTGGGGAAAGACAGAATTACTTCGCAACCGTTACCAGCGGTACAGTTCGAGTGTCGGACGCGAAAGGTCGGCGGTGGATGCCCTCTAAGAACGGTTGGTTTCAAAATCGTCCAATGAAGGACGTTCGTTGAACCAATTTGGACAACGTCCAAAAAACCGTTCAACGAACGCCCATCATTGGACCCGTGTTGAACGATTTTGAAACAATTTTTTGGACGTCTCAGTGGGTGTGTACAGAACTCGAAGGGACTGACAGCCAGCCCTCGACTCCAGCATCGTATCCGCTTGGTGATCACGTCCGTGAAAAGGCGACGGTAGGTAGATTTAGGTATGCCGGCTTTGACAAGGATTGTCGAGAAGAGAGGAGATAGAAAATAGAGAGATGGGAGGAAAGCTAGTAGTCTAGAGAAAGGAGAGAAGGAAAGGTAGAGTAGAAAGAGGAGCGAATAGAGAAGGGCTTCAATAAAGTTTGTTTGTGAATAATTACGTTGTGGATCGCAGTGTTTTCAGTTTTGTGTGCATTTTACGAGCTTTCCGGGCCCTATCGAGGTTTTCATTTCCCCCTCGACAGTTGCACATGCAACAAGTATTGCCTAAGACTTCTTTGAAGGCACCATCTTTCTAGATTAGATGAAGCGTATCGCGCCGAGTATCGAGCTACTTTGCTGAATCTACATGAAGGCCTAGATACCAAGCATCAGCTTTGCCGAAGACACTTCTAAAACGTAACCACGAGGAGTTATCAATTTATTCTAGGTTTTTTTTTCTATTTCTTACCATATTGGCAGTGAGTCTGGAGAGGTTCCATAACCATCAGCTCGAAACAGCACTGAATGAAGTAATTCCACGGTAGTTATTGACGTCTCGCTTATTTTCCTTTTTATAAACTGTAAGCATGTCCGCAGATTTCCACTGGAAATTTTCCAGCATGAATGAAAAATGTCACTGACGATAGATGCTTTGAAGATGTGAAGAATTGGAGTCACCAAAACGTCGATTGTTGATGATGAACTTTCTTCGGAACGTGCCTGTCAATAACACCGACAAAAATAAGCAAAAAAAATCAATTAAATTACCCATAATTGAACATAACAATGCAAACAATGTTTAACCAAAAATGTGCACCTACCATATAATCACAAGTTGTATATTAAACGAATAATCGGAATTTCGGACACTTTATATTAATAACGAATCGAAAGTACGAGTACCCACCCTAGTTTCAAAAAGCTCGTTTCAATCGCCCTTCTCCACATAGAACAAACTTTAGCGACAAAGCAAAAGCACTCTCCATCCGCTCATTCTCGCGCATTTCCCGCGAAGCACGTGACGTCGTTTTCCGGCGGACGCCGGTCTCAGCATAATTCCTCTCTGTTTACCACCGCGTACATATACAAAAGTGTAAACAAACTTTCAGTCTGACACGCGGTGTCGGGTCTCTCGGCCCGCGAAATGAAAGCGCTCTCTTCTCAAGTCACGCGTTTTGATTGATATGGCGCGACGCGTGGTTCACGACTCACGCTCACGCTACGACGATCAGCTGCTGCGCGAGGCAAACGGTTCGTTTGCCGCCCCGGTTGCTTGCTCTGAGCGATTCTGCTACTCCGCACAGCAGGCAGTTTCAATTGAACGTTCGTGTAGATTGGTTCGGATTTTTTGGCGCACGATTTTATTTTGGGCCAAGTTGAGCGCGATTCTTCGTTGTGCATTGGAGGAAATTGCTATTTTTTCTTCAGTCCATCGCGAGCAAGTGATTTGTGGAAAAAGTTGGAAATTGTGCAATATATTTTTTCCTCTCTCTGCGTGATCATTATTATTATTCCTGTGATTGATTGGGTGGTGTCCGTGTGAATTTTGCTGGTGATCTGTGAAATTTGGAGTTTCACGCCGAGTGATCGGATATTTCTACTTCAACCCAGTTACAGTAAGTGATGAAAGGACCTGGGCTGGTGGAAAGTTGAAATTAAATTCGTGAACGGTTATCGAGAAGAGCATCGAGTAGAAACTAAGTGGAAGTTAGTTCGGTGAACATAAATCGAATCATATCGTCAATAGAATCGAAATCGTAAAGTGATTGATAATATTTAACGTGATTACAAGCAGCTTCAGTTGTGAAAAAGACGTGAACAGGTGAATGTTTGGGTTAGCTGAAAAGCTACATTTTTTTACGATTCTGGAACTGAAAAATTCACATTGGATTGCAATAAGCGGTTCTACAGCGGTGTGTATACTGAGCTGGTGAGTTTGTTCGCTTCATGAATATAGTTTCATTCAGGTTTTTTTACGCAAGAGATACAGGCCGTGTAAATGAAAACCGCGAATTTTAAAAATCTTCGTAAATGCAGATCGCTTAAATTAATGAATCCGCGTTAATGGAAACCGCGTTGATGGAAACCGCGTGAATTCAAAAATCCGCGTAAATGAAAACCGCGTGAATTCAAAAATCCGCGTAAATGAAAACGTTAGAATACTTCTAACGTTTCAATATAGAGGTCCCATTTTAAAATTTTCAGTCGAATTTTACCCGATTTTTTCAACGTGAATATCTGATTGGAAATGTGCACAACAATTTTGTAACTAATTTCGTAGAATGTACAATTACTAAAAATAACGGAAATAAATGGATATTGTGAAAGCAGTAATCATCTGCGCAATGATTGGTCCGTACAATTACCGTACAATTAGATCGAGCAGCGAGCGTTGATAGGACTGCCCCTTTGTCATGCAATGAACTGCGACACATAGTAATGGAACATAGGAAAAATTCTTCAGCTTGTGTTCTATCGTCATAGGTATAGCAGCTGCTGCGTTACATGTCAGCTCGCATTTTTCGGTGGCAATACATCCCAGTTAAACCCATTCCGCTGCTGGTTCGAAATTGTGAATGGAGTCAGTATGGATCCCAACTCAAATTCGACAACCACGTATACAGTGAAAACCCGTTTTTATCAGCCCCTTGGTGAATTTTAGGCTGATAAAATAGGGATAAAATCAAGACATAATTTTTCTTTCTTTTTAAGAAACCGAACCTTTTAAAGTATTCTTCTTTAGTTTCTAGATATAGTGTGATAGCCCTTTCTGATTATTTTGTTTAAATTTCCCTTAAGGGGGTCTAACAGTGCAAAATTCATAAAAAATTAAAATTTTTATTCTTGCGTATTTCGGATCTCCAAGAGAAGAAAAGTATGCTCAAGAAAGGATTTACTAGATTTCAAGTGGTTCACCTGCTAGAGCCCATCAAACTACCAACTATCAAGTTTCATACGAAACTGATAAAATCGGGTCCAAAAGCTGATAAAATCGGGGACTGATAAAATCGGAGGCTGATAAAATCGGGTCTTCACTGTATATACATTTTGCATTGAACTGAGATAAGTCAACATCTCAGCGGGCACACAAATTATTGGCCCAACTGATCGTTCAGATTGTTCTGCTCGTTCTGCTAGAAGCTCGATCTGCACTAGTTAGATACGGTGCGGTATCACTCGATCTTCAGATGTTTGTTATAAAGTGAAAATATATGACCGCAAATTGAAGGAAAGTGATGTTTTGGATATGCCGGTGAATAACAAAAACTTTTCACCATGATACCACAGGGAACAGGCATCCATGATCGAACATGATTTGATGCATTTGTTCATCGCCAGTCAAAAAATCAATCAAGGCATCAAAAAAAAAAAAATTTTTTCATACTTTTCATATGAAAATTCATTAATTCATTTTTTGAATTAATCGTAAAATTTTGAAACTTGGTGGAGTTCGAACACACTATGAAAGAATTAAAAAACATTTATGCGAATGAAAAAATATTTTTCTGGAAAACCCAAAATCTGAGCATTTTTGTAAAATTCCAGCTAATGTCCAGTTAAACTCATTCCGGAACCGGTTCGGATTTCTGAATGGAGTCAGTATGGATTCCAACTCAAATGCAACAACCGATTCTGAAACCGTTTGAGTGATGGACGTTTGTTGAACGGTTATTTGGACGTTGTCCAAATTGGTCCAACGAACGTCCTCCCAGTGAGCAAATTTTCTGGCAGAGACCGCTCTGCTAGATTTCTTGGTTTGGCAGCCCTGTCAGATTTCTGCGCGTATCCTGTCGGGTTAGTTGAGCTAGGGCGAGCTCGGTTTCGCTCGCGTTTTCTGGCAAATTTTGACAGGAACCGAGCAAAACCCTGGTATAACTCGGACATAAACTGTGCAAAGATCCTGGCAATTCCTACTTGGTAGAAATTTTGGTATTTGGGACCATTTTTAGACCAAAAATGACGCTTGCATTAAAACAAAGATATCAAAACAAATCAAAATTTCATAGATTCACAAAAATGACTCCACTCCCTTTCGGGTGGTCTTGCGGCACCTGGTCGTAACTTTGGCTATAGCAATCTAAAAGAAAGATTTTGACATATTCTTCAACTCTCTGGTTGTCTTATTCATCGGTTTCTTTCCGGATTTTGCCACTGAATTATTCGAATAGTTCCCCCGCGTCAGGTTTGGCCAAAACATTCAATTTGTGCAGCTGGGGCACGTAGGCCTTCTTGGAAACGTCGGAGATCTTCTAACGCTACTCCAGTAACCACTTCACGTAGTGTGTTGAGGCCAGACCCGGCCAGAACACGACGGGTGGTCTTTCGAAATGAACGCCGTAGCTTTCGGTAAATGTACACTTCTCTCACAGAGAACAGACATCCATGATCGAACAAAAATATTTAAAAAACGTGTGTAAACATTTGAATTAATATACGATAAACACTAGCGCCACCACACCAACCTATCACAACTATCCGTCAAATCCATTCCGGAACCGGTTTGAAATCCTGAATGGATTCAGTATGGAATCTTGCTCGAACAAAACAACCGATTCCGACTCTATCGGTTGATGCATTTGAGCTGGAATTCATACTGGAAGTCCGAACCGGTTCCGGACTAGTTTGACTGGGTAGAGGAATAACCGCTGTCAATTCTGTCAAACTCAGCCACAAAAAAAACATGACGACAGTAGCGCACCTGGTTTGGATATCCCAACTACCTTCGAAACCGTTAGAGATTTTACGCAAGTTGAATGCTGAAGATGGACGTCTATTCTCTGTGCTTCTCTGTTGACCGCAAGTTGCGAAGAGAAGAGAACCTCTCACTGATTGTCAGTCACAAAAGGATCTTCTTCGGTAACTTCGTGTGGGGCATGTACGTCACTGCTCACCTTCTTCCGTAAAACAGTTTTGGCCGTCAGGTGCATGTCGAGGTCGACGTCCATAAATACAACCACGTTGCGCTTCGCAGGGAAGACATCCTTTACGAGAACCTTCAGCCGCTGTTTTTAGGTGGCTGCTTGCGCATTCGACACCTTGCCTTCAGTCTCTTTCATCAGCGTTTGCTGCACCTCCAATCACGCAAAACATACAGGAGCCACACGCCAGGATTCTGTATATGAGCGCACGGCTGTATCCGGCCGATACAAAGTGCGCCACGATGACGGATCTATTTCGTTCCGGGGTGGTGCCGGCGGTAATTACTAATCATCGAACGTAGTTGCTTCACTCGTAATGGTTGACTTAAACGAACTGGTAGTGCTATGCTAAATTTTATATTTATATTTAGCGATTATTTACCAGTGAACCTACCAAGAGGCTACCGGCCGATACGAGTTGTGATCGGATGCCGGTTTTTCTATTTTTGGAATTGCGTTGACCCTCACTTGCATTCAATTAC